>NW_010309894.1:31892-37038 GCF_000700745.2 Antrostomus carolinensis | reverse complement strand
ACCCATTACGTTCCCAGCTCTCACATGGCTGGAAGCAGAAAGATTTTGCAGGCTTAAGGCTCTTGTAAATTGATATATCAGTTTCTGTAGTGAAGTACTTTGGGGTGGGAGGAAGAATGAATTCTGCTCGTGGCAGAATGGGCATGAGTGTTTAGTAAGTAAATAGAATAGTATGTGGCTTTGCTAGAACAGCAGATTGACAGACCCAAAGGACTTGAAGCAAAAACTTCTTGAGCAGCAGGAAAACCAGGCAGCTGTTACCAGCAGCAAGTTGGAGGAAGGAGCTTGTAGGCAAGCTTAGGAGGTGGAGACTTTTTTTTCCCTGGGTGGAGAGAGGGAGAAGATGGAGATCAGCCAGAAACCTTAAAGACTTTGTGAGGATTTACAAGGAAGTGCAAAATAATACATATATGTATTCCATACTACCATACTTCATAAATAGGTATCCCCAATGCAGAGTGCTCAGGCTGGATGTGCCTGAAGGCATCTCTCTCTCTCCATCTGAAAGCAGAATGAGCTGGTGCTGATTTGGCAGGTGAATAAGCCACTTGTGCTGCTGGGGCTGGCTGCCACACCATGCTGCCCACTGCAGCCCTGCTTGGCCGTGCCTCACCTTTAAAGAAATCCCAGTTCCTAATTTGAGCATCTGGAGAACAGATGGAGGTCAGTCAAGTTTATCATCTCTTGGGACACAAAGGAAAGTTACTAAAAAGAAAGGGGGGAACTGGAGGTTGAAGAAAGCAGGATGCTACCATTGCCTGCATTCGTGTATTCAGTATCCATGGGTGGGTACTGCACAGCAGTAGCAGATCCTAAAAACAGACACGTAGAAATCTCAAACTGCAGTTAGCTGTGCTGCAGGATATCAGAAGATGCTGGAGTTGTCCCTCTGATGCTCATTTACAGCAGCAGATAACGTAGGGCACGAAACCTTGCACTGACCTGCAGCAATACAATGGCCTTTTCTGCTGGCGTGGTCCAGGAGGCTCCTTGAAGTTTAGAGAAGAGGAGGCTGAGGGGAGACCTTCTCACTATCTACAACTACCTGAAAGGAGGTTGTAGCGAGGCATGTGTGTTTCTTTTCTCCCAAGGAACAAGTGACAGAATAAGAGGCAACAACCTTAAGTTGCACCAAGGAAGGTTCAGATTGGATGTCGGGAAGAATTTCTTCACTGAAAGGGTTCTCAGGCACTGGAAGGGGCTGCCCAGGGAGGTGGTGGAGTCCCCATCCCTAGAGGGATTTAAAAGATGGGCAGACGAGGTGCTCAGAGATCTGGTTTAGCAGTGGACAGGTACGGTTGGACATGATGATCTTAAAGGTCTTTTCCAACCAAACAATTCTATGATTCTGTGTCTAGGAAACTTGAATCACTTGAGATGTTTAAGGTTTTTCACAAGCAATTAGATCACACATGAATTGCTGACTTAAAGCTTGCGACCAAAATACACACCACAAAGCCAACTTCATCAGCCCAGCTTCTCGGAACAGTTAACAGCAAGGCAGAGTTTACTGAACAGACTTTTGGCTTCAGGCTATGCAAGAATTTCAAGTCAAAAGCATGCAAAAAAAGGATACAGCTGTATTGAGGGAGGCAGCAGGAAGCATGTAGCGTCCAACCTAGAAGGTAAATTCTTCCTGCTCATCAGTTCATGTTATTTGAAAGCCCTGGAGGATAGGTGAGCGTATCTCCTGGAAGTAAAAGGAGATTTTTTTTTTTTTTCTGGTACGTGCCAAGAGTTGTGCCTCTTGGGGCACTTCTGGCAGTGTCTACCCCATGTCCATGTCCCCCAGCATGGCACATCAAGAGCACATCTCTGTGTTTTCAGGTAGGAGATCAGTCCCAACAGGTCATGATGCTGCCTACTACCAGCTCCTGCCTGAGATGGAGAACCTCCTCGTCAGCTCAAATGCCAAATTTTATTCCACAGGGCAGTCTCTCCCTCTCTCTTTCACTTCTCCCTGTAATCTCTGTGCTCCACAGCCTGTAAATCACCTGGTTTACTCCAGCAGATAACCACTGTAACATTTTTCCCTTCCCTAAGGTCCCTTGACTCCACAAGCTTCTCTACTTTTTCCAGCTAAACTGGGCAGTCTTTTGGAAGATAGCACTTTGTCCTACAAACCTTTTCTTGGCTGCATCTTTACCCATCCCAAAGCACTTATCTCTAACTGACCCGCAGCAGTAAATGTTGACTGGTTTGCACTGGTCTTTTAAGACAATCACAAGGGGTGATGACTTGAAACTGGAAGAGGGGAGATGGAGATGAGATGTGAGGAAGAAATTCTTTGGTGTGAGCGTGGTGAGACACTGGAACAGGTTGCCCAAGGAAGTTGTGGATGCTCCTCCCTGGAAGTGTTGAAGGCCAGGTTGGATGAGGCTTTGAGCAACCTGGTCTAGTGGAAGGTGTCCCTGCTGATGGCAGGGGGATGGGACTGGATGATTTTTAAGGTCCCTTCCAACCCAAACCATTCTATGATTCTATGATTTTAAGAGAAGGAGAGATTTTCAGACAAACAAGTTTTTGTTGACTTAAGCAGCCTTAGCAGCAGCCAGGTTGAAATTCAAAGTGAGATTTGAAGTCATGTTGGCTGTTGTTCCAGGTGGGCCATTGCTATTTGTATGAAATACTAGGGGTTTTTTTTTATCCTGTGACATAACTCTGCTGAAATAGTGTTGTGATGCAGAGCATTGCATGATGTGGAAACCTCTGTCATATGGAGAGGGCATACACTGCCTACACGTAATATTGAAAGGTGCAAATGTATTGGGAACCCTGAGTTTTCAGACCAGCTATAAAATAAACTTCTTTGTAAGGGTTGAATAAAAAACTGACAGCAGTTATTTCTGATAATGGCATTATAATGTAATATGCAAATACTTTCCAACAAGTCCGTTTATCCAGCGTGTCTCAGAAATTAGCAAAATAAGTAACTTGGACTTTGAGCCAGAAAACCCAAAGTCCAGGATCACTTATGAGCTCAATCAGGTTTTTGTGTCATGATTGTTGAACGTGTTGCTGGTCTACTTAATGGTATATTTTCAATTACAGACTGAGTAGATTTTAACATGCCATTTCCTCCTGAACTGAGCGTTAACCATAAGGCAGAGCGATTAAGTTAATATTTTCAGAGCTTCCAACTCACTGCCCAAGTATGAGATATTAAAATAAGACAGAAATTATTCTCTTTGCACTCTCTTAGTTCAGGCACTTACAACCAGGTGGCTGTGGCCTCTACCTGTGGCAGATGCCATGTGTTGGGCTGTCAGCCTGAGGTAGCCCAGTTGGAGGGTTGTGGTTGCCCTGGTGTCTTCTCCTGGAGGTGCCTCACTTTGCCAGGGCAGTAGCTGAGGGTAAACATCACTGGACCTTGCTGTACTTCCCTGTGGGTCTGTTGTCTTCTTCCACCACATCCGATTCTCACCAAATCCCACAGGGTGTGGAGAACAAACCATTCAAGTGGGTGATGCCGTAGCCACGTCCCTGGCTGCTGCCATAGCAAATACTCTGCTTAAATTAGTGGTTTTCCAGGGGGCTCTGCTTTGTTTGTGTTTCCTTTGGACTTTACATTTCTAAGCAAGATTTCAGCTCAGTAATTAGTGTGTCAGGATATTTTTTAATAAGAACTTAGGAGCCTGTGAAATCATCTAGTTGTTCTTGTGTTTGGGAAAGAAAAATCTACTGTGTGTAAAGTAATGTAATTACTTTTCTAAAGGAGTTTTTATTATGCACCTAACTGCACATTTACTGTACTTGATAGACCAAAATAAAACCAGAACAGTATGAATAAGCCATTTTGGTCTGTTGGGTAAATAAAACAGCTAAAGCGTTTATAAATATGTATTTAGTCAGCAGAGCTGATTGGTGACTCTGCAACGGCTTCGGTGTCTGAGATAAGTAATCCAAGTTTAATAGCCTTCCATAAATATTTCCTTGTTTGTCACGAGGCAGCACTTACTTATCCTCATCATGCTGTTTGTTTGTTGTGTTTGATGAGATCTTTTGAAGAATATTAAGAAAAGTTTGTTGTTTTGCATATAGCAGAAGGATGGGCATTACGTTTATGAAGTAGCACAAGTGGTCATTATATCTTGTCCCTGTGTCCTTCTTTCCATCTTTGCCTTTCCCTTGTAGGTGCTATGTCTTTTTATCACCCCTTTTACTCTTTCAGCTTTGATGAAATTAAAATGTGCCTTCCTTTCTGATGAACTTGTAATTTCTGCCTGCTCAAGTGGCCCCCAAGATGTGACAATCAGTAGGGCTGAATCTCAGCCCAGATGTTTTTTCTAACTGAGTGTAGAACTATTAGACACATACAAAACTCATCCAGTAACATGTTTTACCACAATTAAATTAGTACCTGTGAAAAGTGATTCTGGACCAATAGGACCTGTAGACTTCAAAGCCTGCTCCTTCCAAAGGCATAAGTTGGATTCTGGCTTTTAAATGTGTTCAGCACATTGGTCCAGCTCTGAGGTTATTAATAAGCGTCTGTTCCTGTGGTTTGGTGTGTGTAATAGTTGGTGGAAAGGCCACAGCTGAAATCCACCTTGTGCAGCCAGCAGATAATAGCATAAAGTTAGGCTCTTGTTTGGAAAATAAAAAGTACAAGGAAAAAAAAATGCCGTGTTTTCCATCTGCAGAATTGGAAGTTTTTCAAAATGTCACTTCTTACAAGATTTCAATTTAGTTTCTCGTTGCAACTGCAAAGCCAGTGACACCGGCATGCGATGCTCCTTCTCTTTGTTCTGTGATGAATTCTATGATGTGAATTGCCTGTAATATGCCTTTTTTCTTTACTTTTTATATTTTGAATGTTTTAAAGAATAACTTCTCTCTCAGTTACTTAAGTTAGAGTTTTTTATTATCCTTTCTAAGTTTCCTGTTTTGTTTTCCATAGCATTCTTTCTTCTTTATCCATATTTATTTTTCCACAATTACAAGTTTTCCTTAGATTTTGTAGTAGTCATATTTAGATTTTAACTCTTATTGCCCATTAAATACAGAAGTTCATCAACTCCTTTTAGCAGAATCAACATTGTGGCAAACCTTATTCCCTGGGAATAGAATCAGTGAAGCCAGAAATTGGAAGCAGCCCTATGCAGCTTCTCAGCTGTTACCAACACGTCCAACTCTGTTGGCACCC
>NW_010309894.1:17936-31859 GCF_000700745.2 Antrostomus carolinensis | reverse complement strand
GAAAAACAACAGTTCATGAAAACAGAGGGTTGTTGCAATTAGAGCAGATGTACTGCTGAGTGTGTGAGGTGACCGTTTCTGCACCCCAAGATGCTGATGGGACTTGCCTAGTTTGCAGGAGTCGGGATCCATGCTACATCTCAATGCTGTTCAGCAGTGAAATAACTATATGACCCATAGAAAACCCTAATAAAGGAAGAACTATATTCTCCTGACTCTATAATAATGCTTTAAACAGTGAACCTCTGCAGCAGCCAATAACTGAGCAACATTAATGGATGAGCCCATGAGTGGCTCTGTCCGACACGCTCCTAAAGGTGTCTGGACCAGCGTGCTGGGTTCCTGATGCTGGGAGTTAGAGTGATGCACAGCAGCCAGAGTCACAGAAAAGCTGGAGAGAAGGTTCATGCCATTCTTGGAAGAACAATCATAGAATCATTAAGGTTGGAAAAGACCTCTAAGATCATCAAGTCCAAACATCAACCCAATGCCACCAAGCCCACTAAACCGTGACTCTAAGTGCCACATCTATGTATAGACTTTTAAATCCCTCCAGGGGTAGGGACTCCACCACTGCTCTGGGCAGCCTGTTCTAATGCTTGATAACCCTTTCAGTAAAGAAATTTTTGCTAATATCCAATCTACACCTCCCCTGGTGCAACTTGAGGCCATTTCCTCTTTTCCTGTCACTCGTTACCTGGGCTGAAAAATGTGTACTGGATATAGGACTGTCACAGCTTACAGTGGTCTCTTGGTCTCAAAACCAGTAAGGAACGACCCCTTACTGTAAGGCACAGCACGGGGAGTAAGTCAAAGCCTTTACAAGTACATTAAATTATCCTGGAAGCCCTGACTGCAATGAGGCATCTTAATTAGAGGGAAATCTCACATGGAGGTAGCAGTAAAGGAGCAGAGACAGCAGAAAGCCCTCTCTTTTCCTTCTGGAAATAGAATAAATGCTTCCCACATTTGGAGGTCCACATTTAGATGACATCTCTAAACGTGTTCAGAACAGGTCAGCTGGATTAGAGGCATCACTAAGTGAGCATTTTGGGTAAGTCACAGGGTTTGCAATTACCGCTGGAATGTCCTAATGCATCTCTGGGAAGTGTGGAGATGCTGGCGAAGTAATCAGGCTTCTAGTGAACTTCAAAAAGATTTCTGTTTGAATGTGAGACAATGCTGAAAATGGCACTTTATCACCTTTTAATGTTCACCCAATATAAATAACATCAGCAGAACAAATCCTGGCTCCTCTGTGTATCAGGCATTGCGATTCTCCCTTCAAAGGAAGTGTGTTCATCAGGGCTTGTTGATTATAGCTGAGCTGTGTTCCCTCTGATTAGATGACCCCATCATCTTTCAGACATCTTGAACTGAGCACCCTCTCGTATTTTAAAACAGAAATAATAATTACAGCCCTCTGTCTTTTCTTTCACTCCTCTGCTTTTTCCATCAGGCAGAAGCTCTAATGTGATTATTTCACAAGATGATGTTTGTTCACTGGAGGGTGAGAGACTGGTCTTGTCATGAGAACGGCGCTGCTGGTCTTGCTGAGTGTCTCTGCACAACCATGGGCTTTTGCTGTGGTTTCTCTCTGTTTGGGAAACCTGGAGGATTATTTTCAGTTTTACAAAGCACAGCAATTAATAGTGGGAATGACATAACCAAAACACGTGTATTCATTTAACAATAGGAACATGGTGAAAAGGATCTTAAAAATATTCAACTTATTTTCCTTTTCATGGAGAAACTGATATTGACTCAGTACTCTTAATGGTGGAGTTTCCATTTTACTTTTGTGGTTTTGTAGCGATTATTTTCCTTAACTCAAACCTGTTGCTCAGTCTTTCAGTGAATTCCTATGGGACAACAAGATTTCTGTTTAAAACAGCAATAAAATTCTTTTCAAGAAGCTAACTGGAAGCAGGGAAGAGAGCGTGGAGGGGGGAGTGTGCCTCTGTGTGTGCATGTCCCCTTTGCTGATCAGCAAGTGGCTGATGTTGATGGCACTCTCCAGGGAGAGGAGAGACATTAATATCCAGCCACTCTGTTGGGGGGAGCTAAGCATAGTGCACTTATTTAATATAGATATTAAATCTTTTTCTTAGCACAAACAAACACTCTTTTGCTAGCTTAAAATTCTCTTCTGCAGCTTTGAAGACAGAGTTTTTGTCTGCAGATCTGGTCTTTTGGGATGGGCTTTGAGGAGGTGGTGGTGGGTCCCTGAGAGCTTTCCAGAAGCCCTGTTGACTTGTGCTGGCTGGTCACTGCTGGGGCAAGGGGAAGGGACTGTGTGTCCTTGGTGGCTCCAAGGGCTTTAGGTCACTAAGTAGTTGAAGGTAGCTGGCCAGAACTGCTCTGTTGAGTTTGCAGTTTGAAAAAAAACAAGCAAACAAGCAAGAAACCAACCCCAAACTAGAGGTTTTTACTTTGCCCTTGCAAAATCCTATCTGCAATGTGTAAAGAGGCACCCTGTAGCTTTACTTATGGCTAAAATCCATACAAGCAAAAATAAGATGAACTAATAGAGCTAATAATTATTAAAACTGGGACTTGTGCTGCCTTAAATACAGCAAAGTTGGTTTTGTGTGTGTGTGTGTGTGTGTGTTTGGTTTCTTTTTAAAAAAAAAAATTCTGGTGAGAAGAGATGAATTCAGATTTTGGTTCTTCATGAACAGAGATTAAGAAGAGTTTCTTTGCTGAAAGGGTTCTGAGGCATTGGAAGGGGTTGCCCAGGGCAGTGGTGGAGTCCCCATCCCTGGAGGGATTGAAGAGTCGTGTAGACACAGTGCTGAGGGACATGGGTTAGTCATAGGGGACTTGTCAGTGTTGGGTTCATGGTTGGACTCGATCTTAAAGGTCTTTTCCAATCTGGGCAATTCTGGGATTCTGTGTAGCTAAGCATTGACTACATCCATAGTGAAACAAATTCCTCATCACTTGATGCTATGCATGCTGCTGTAAAAATAAATGTGTTATTTTCCACAAATACCACCTATGCTAGTAATTCTTTTTAATTACTGGAGAGATTGCTGGTGCCACCACTGTTTCCCTTCAGGCATGCCATATGGCAAAAAGAAGATCTGAGGCTTCCAGGAATATACCCATGAGCTACTGGGAAAATTCTCTAAAGCTAAAGAGTTGAGTTTTGTTTAACAAGATTCAGTTAGTCCTTGGAGAGAACACACAATTTATTTTTTTAATTTTATTTTTTTTTTTATAAATTCAGATTAAAATCTGTGGGGTTTGTGCCAGTTATTTGTCAGGTGCTACAATATGAAAGTCCAGGTTTGTAGGGAGAAGGGATATCTATTATTTGGCCAGCTGAGATAGAAGGGAGCCAGGGAAGCTGTTGAGCATGGGGAGCTGTTCATCAGGTCTAGAACATTAGTAGCAATCATCAGGTACTGGATTTCCTCCCTTTATTCTTCAGCAGAATTTGCTGATTTTAAAGTTACTGTGAACACAGCCTTTTTACTTGCTATCAAAATCTAATTCTGTGTGTTTGCAAACTATTTTGATAAAAATGGCTTCTAGGTCTCCCATCCTTATCTCCTTTGTCTATCTGTTTGTTTGGGTTTTGGGTTTTTTTTTAATCTTTCCTTTTTGGATGAAAAAATAAAGCTAACTTTGGTGGAGAGTGTTTATTGTGGTGCTGACTGACTGTGGGACTTTAGATAAGAGTGTGATGTTGCAGCAAAAGCTTTAGGGGTACACTGGAATGGTGGGACATCAGTGGAGTCTGAGACTGGCGTATTTCTACCTCCTACTTTCTTTCCTTTCTATTTTAGAATTTACACTTGATATTTTGGAATTTTCTTTTTGCTTTTGGCATGGATGGGGCCACCTTGCTGTGAGTGTCCTCCCAGGTCAAGCGATAATTTCATACTGTCTTGTAGAGCATGGGGCCAGGTTTCACATCTGTCTTTGGGTAGCATGTAATGTAAAGAGCAATCAGTGCTGCTGTGACTCACTGTCACACAAAGCAGGACTGATACCAGTCTAGGGACTGCAGCTGAGTGGCCAGCGTGTAGCACAGTCTCTGCATTAGCTGTCTAGGTTATTATTTCACCCAGAGTTAGATTTTAGCTGTGAGTTAAGCTGTTAGAAATGAAAATTCATGGAGCAGATAGTTAAACAGGAATATCTTTGTCGAGGGATAACACTGCATTTGCAGATCTCAGCTCTTTCTGCAGCCAGGCTGTCCCCCACTGCCAGCTGGCATCAAGTGCAAATGGTTTAGTTGCAATTCTTTCCTTGTTTCTTGTCTCGAGACCTCATTCAAGATTTAATATAAATTAATTCTGATAGAAAAAGTTAAAAAGTAATAATCACTTCTTCAGTCATGCTCCTGGGTATTTTTTCCCCCTCTAATATTTTCTTCTTCTGCATCCTCTGATAGGAGAAAAAAATAATAATCACTTCTTCAGTCATGCTCCTGGGTGTTTTTTCCCCCCCCTAATATTTTCTTCTTCTACATCCTCTGATAGGAAAAAAAAAACCCCACATGAAAACATGATTCACTGAAGTGTGAACATCACCAAAGCTGGTACGATTTCTGAGATAAAATCAACTTAAAACTAATTATCAGAATATTGAACTTTATAATATTATCACAAAAGTCAATCTCATGTAGGCTGGTAGTCATGACATGCCTTTGTCCTTACAGAGTGGTAGTGAATCCTTTAGGTCTTGGTTAGGGTTTAGCTTGTCACTGCCTGCCAGTGGCAGTTTGTCATCGTCGCTGACCCAATCCTATTGACTCTGATGAGCTCCAAATAATTAAAATTGTGTGTGTATATTATTAAAAAGGGCAAGAAGCTTAATTCACAGAATATCCTCCAAAACTGCAGTATAGTTTTTAGTATTTTCCCCTGTAACTGGGGAAAATTTGCAAGAAAGATGTGAGCCTCCGAGGGAGACTGACTGGTATTAGTGAGAATTGGAGTTCTACAATTATTTGTGTAATTACTTGTATAAAAAAGGAAAGGTTTGGGGTTTTGGGTTTTTTTTAACATGGTGTGGAGAAAGCTCTTCTCCCTTGGTGGGACTAATATGTAGAATGTTTTTAGTGTATGTCCTGGAGGAGGAAAATGCACAGAAAGGAGTTTCTGTTCCTATTTCTTGCTGTTGTTTGTATTTTGTTTTGAAGATGAGGAACACAGCAAAGTGACCGATCTGTTGAAGGCTGCAAGCCGTGACCCTGTCCCTGACACGCCGTGTCTTTCCCAGCCTTTTACAGAACCAAACCAAATTATCATGAATTAGACTCTGTTGGTGCCTGAGAGGCTTCATCTATTCTCATACTTCCAGTAGCAAGAAGCAAAGTAGAAATTTATGAGAGTGGTTAAAAATACTCGTATTGATTCCTGGAGCTATATTAGTCTGAGTGATTTGGTACGTTTTGCTTTCTCTGTGTGCAAACCTCATTCGGTTGCTATTTTGTGCCTTTGTCATGATTTCAGTCAGGCAAGTTGAAAAGGAAAAGTAATATCAATTGATCTAATACGAGTTGTAAGTGGAAAAAGGGGCAGCGAGGAGATGGTGGCTCCTCAGTCGTGCTGGTGCTGCGATGCTTTGTCCTGTATCAGCATTACTTGTGCTGAACCTTTGAATTTCCTGGATTTGTGTTAGTTCTTTCAAGTTGATTTACTTGGGCGAGTCAAACTGTAACCAGTAAGTAAACCCTATTGTTTGGTCTTAATGGGTTTGGAGGCCCTAGGATTTATCGTGACTATTATGAGTCTAATACCTATAGCTGTGTGTCTCGGATTCGGAAATAATTTAACTCCTATTCACACAGTTTTGAAAATAACAGGAATTTCTTGTATCTTTATGTTGACTATATGTTTTCAGATGGATTTCAGCGTTTTATATTGAACTTTATTAACTATCAGGTGTCTCAGATTCAGAAATAATTTAACTCCTATTCACACAGTTTTGAAAATAACAGGAATTTCTTGTATCTTTACGTTGACTATATGTTTTCAGATGGATTTCAGCTTTTTAAATTGAATTTTATTAACTATCAGGTTTTATCCTCCAAGCCACTGTATTATCTTCATCACAACAAGTAACCTTTCTCTTTCCCGTGTGTGAAGTGATAACACTAAGTCAACTTAGAAACATTGCGTGGGGTGGTTGAAATATTTTGGTGTCTTTACATTGAAGCTGTGAAAGACGCTGTGTGCGTGTGTGCCAGCGATACACTTTGCTCTGGCAGGTGACAGCTTTCTGCCCAGGTGACGCTGTGTGTGTCAGTGACAGATTGAGGAAGCTACTGCAAGCTGCTAAAATTATCGATAGGTTGAGGACCACTATGATGGTTGGGTCAGAACTTGCCTGACGTTGATGTGTGGTGTTTGAATGTTCCTCAGTGGCATCACTTGTGGTATCTACAGGGTGTGTCTTTCTTATTTAAGTTACTGGGACAGGAGGGGATGAGCAGGCTCTTGCTAAGATTCTTGTCCCTCACTGATGGAAGTGCAGAAGGAAATGCATGTGGCAGGACCTGGGATTGCCTAGAGAGGTTTCCTGTCCCATGGGGAGCTCTGAAATTGGGGGACTAGGTGAGGACAATAATTTGCTGTACTCCTCTGGTCCTTCACCCAGCAGAGCTCCTCTCCCTGACATAGTTTCTCCATTTATAGACTGAAGCATGCCTGATACTGTCAGATATTAAATGTAAAATTATATGGAGATATTAGATCTTTGGAAATCTAATAAAAATTTAAAAAATAAGCTGTTTATTTCTGGCCTTGTGTTGTACCTGTCAATGATGCTGGAGCATGTTGGGGCAGGTGGTGGCTGGGATGGAGGTTGAGTTTGTCCCAGGCTGGAGCAGGGAGGTCTCTGTTGTAGGGTCTGCCTTCATCTGCACTTCATCTTCTGCAGAACCTTGACCTTAAAAAGCGCTGGTTCCTGCTGTGCTTGCACTGCAACATTGGATCACGGGCAGATGGGCAGAGAAAGTGATTCTTCAAGAGGAGCAGCAGCAGAATGAAAAGGCTGCTGGGGAGGGAAACCTGATGGGAGGTACCAGAGGGTCAGGGAGACAGGATTTCTGTCTTGTGGCGAGTAGAAAGGGTGAGAGGGAGGATTGAATGGAACAAAAGAGAACCAAATGCTTTGAAAGAAAAAAAGCCTCAGGTCTAGTCTGGTTTACTGATCTACATCCTGATTGAATTAGTCATTCATGGAGGTGAGGCAGTGGCTGCAGGAGGCCAGAAGCTGAGGAGATGGATTTGCTCGCTGCAAAAGTTATTTACTGGGCAGCTGCTGGTGCTTATTGGTGCTTTCCACTGTTTCTCCTACATGTGTATTCAGAGCAGGTGGTTTTCCTGTTGAAGAGCTCTGATTATTGCAAAAGAAAAAAAGCTTGACATCCTTGGGTGCAGTCAGAGCCAATCTAAAGAGAAGCCCAGGACATTTGAGCATCGGCATGCCATGGCAGATGTTGGTGTCCCTTCAGTGCTGAAAGATTGCTGCGTGCTCTGGTCTGCAGGGTATAACCAGCCTCACTTCTTCATGGGAAACCTCTCCCTCTGCCCCAGAGGCCCCTGGAAGATGTGAACTCCTTCCCATCACCCCACAGCATCGCTGTGGGCCAGATCTGCTGATCTGAGCTACCTGTGCTCCCCCCAGCCCATGCTGCTCACTGCTGTGTCTCCAGCGGCAGCGGTGGGAGTTGTGTGCCTGGCTGGGTTTGCAAATTTGGCCTTTAGCTGCTTGGTCTCCTGTTTTGTTGACGGCTGGAGAGATCATGCAGAACATACCGAAGGATGTGGTTGTGTGCAATGAATAATTATTAAGCGCCTGGTTTGTGTTCTTGCTTGAGCCAGGTTTGAGAGACAACCTTCGTGGTGTTTATGTTACAGAGCCTCTGTGGGAGCAAGGACACAAAATTCAGCATCTCTGCTGGTGCCTCCAGGACCAGCACCCTCCTGTCTGTTAGACATCGTTGTGTGCCCTTCCAACAACCCTCCCCGTATTTACTGAGTAGCACCAAATACGCTGGAGGTGGAGTATCTTTAGAGGAGAACTCGGCTGTCAAAGTCGGTATGACTTTTCTCTTTAGCTGTGCTGAATTATTTTTGATAGATGTTTCTGTGGTGCAGACCAGCCTCAAATGACTTTCCTCTGTACCTCATTGTGATACACAGCTCTGTGAAATAGTTTCTTACAGCTCTCTCTGGGGAAGGCAGTGCTTTACGCTGAGCGAGAGATGGAATTGCAAGCTCTGCACTTATCTGCTTTAAAAACAAATACAAAACATTTCAACAGCCTGAGGTAACCAAGTGTTACCCTGGTATTTTGTAGCAACTTTTTAAAATAGAGGGAGGCTTTGTTAATTCTGTAGTATTGGGGCAAGACTCTACAGCTGACATCTGCAAAATCTCTTCGGTTTTGTGTTTTGTTATTTCAACAGATCTTACTCATCCCTAAAGGTTTTGGTTTAGTCAGAAGAAAAAGCGGATGCGCCTGTGTGTGATACAGAGTCATGAAAGAAGGATGTGGGTATGCGTGCTTGCTGTTTTCTTATGAATAGGAGATCCAGACAGGAAAATAAAGCTGTCATTTCATGACTGTCTGTGCTTTTCCATCCAGTTAAACCAAGGGAACCCCAATCTTGTGGGTGCAGGAGCCAGTGCACAGTGTACCAGGGATCGGGAGCTGGCACTGTGTCTGCACCTACTGTCAATGCACTGATGCTCGAGCTGGGAAAACACAGCAGAAACCCACCTACTCATAAGATTTTCAGTATTGACCGTACAGGATTTTGCTCCTGGTCCCCCACCTAGAAGAGATGGGAGAAAACTGAAGCCTTTACAAATTTGTCCGTGGTCACGGGGAACACGGGGAAGGGCATTCGGTGACATGGACAGGAATAGATCATGAGCACAGCTCCTTATCTAGAGCTTGGGAAGATTTTACCTCAAATAACTCATCCTGCTCTGTCCTTCCTATCTCTCCCTCAGCTTTGCAAAATGTATTTCACGTACACGGTGTCTCCCTGCTTGAGCCAGTTATCTGGCTCTCAACAGCTACTTATTCTTTCAAAGTGCTCTATTACTGCTAGGATTTGATTTTTATATATATACAATCATTTTGCTATTGTGCTGGTTGTGTGTGGCAGTGGATGCAAAAGCACTTTAGCTCCCTGCTTTCCCGTACACTCCATCTCTCACTGCAGTATTGATATTTCTGTATGTGGTGGTAAAATTAATTAAATTATGTTCTCTATTTATGAACTAGTTTATTGCTTTAATTATTTATTGCTACTGCAGCTAATTTGATTTGGGCAATATTTAGTTCTATTTCAGTAACTTTTCATTTTAAAAACAAACTGCTGGTTGGAATTCATTGGCATTAACAACCTCTTATTGATTAGTTTGGCCTCAAACTGTGTGACGAGGAAAGAGTGGCTGTATGCCATGCTAAGCCTTCAGACCAGAGCGTTAACAGCAAGTTAAAGCATATTTTTTCTCAGAGTAGTTCTTTGGAAAGTGTATGAAGACTTGCAGGTGGTTAAGGAAGGTCAAAGCCCCTCAATAATTTCTGTGTCTTGAGTTTATAGGAAAGGATAAAGTAAAGGATGCAGAACTAAAAACCTGCAATACCTCCTCCCACTTCTGTACCTCAATTCCAATGTTCCTGAATGCCCTTTACTACGAAGTAGTTGGGGTTTTTTTTGTTGTGAATTGGTAATAACATCTGTAGTGGTGAAATTCAGTCTGCTGAGCTGTGTATCTCTTAAGGTCTGCTCTCCAATTTGAAGAGCTTAATTCAAAACCTATTAAAATCATTCAGAAGGTTTCCTCTTTCACTCGCACTTTATTTCATACCATATCTCATACCGTGCTAGCTTTTCTCTCGTGTCATTACTTTCTGCTGACTGTTCCTGATTTAAAAAGACCAAGAGGTTAAATAGCTTCTCTTCCACCGTCTCTGGTTACCTGCGAGAAAAGCTCAAGGGCTGCACTTGAGAGCAGAAAATGAAGGTCTTGTTTGTAAATTATAGTTCAAGGTCAGTTTGAAGAGTATTTCTTGAGGGACTGGGGCTGATCTTTCTTTTCCATTCATACCATGATGGCATAGCTTGCATTTCATATGTCCAACATCAACACAAGTCTGGAGTTGGTGAGCTGTTCTGTCATGACCCTATGAGGCTGTGCCCAAAAGATGAGGAAATGAGCCCGTATTTTAAAGGTAAAGGCCATCGAGGGCACGGGGATTTGCCATGGTGCAGCTCTGACCTGAGCAGTGGACAGCAGGGAGAGCATGAGTGAGAGGTTTTTAGGTCGATATACAGAGTTTGTAGCTCATAGAGCAGCGTGTGATCTGTACTGTCCTGCTGTAGAGCCTGTAGCTGTGTGGTCTTTCCACCTTCCCACTTAATAAGGGATAATATGAATGTTTAACTTGTGACATCCTATGGACAAGACCTTCTGATCTTTTTCCCTGGTCACTCCATGTTGATCAGATATTCATACAATCATCTGTAAGACTTAAAATGCCAGTTCTTTTCATCTACAGTAACTTCTCTGATCACAGTCCTTCTCTTTGGAAGTGAAGAAAGCCAATGCAGTCAGAAGGTGGAAGCTCTTATCAGGTGATCATCATGGCCATGGCATTGGGTTTGTGTTCAGCCAATTTGAACATGTGCCAAGTCCAAAGCTTTCCTGGGGCTGAGCAGTCGTGGTGGTCAGAGTGCTGCTGCCCATGCAGCAGAGGCTGAGGGCTCTACTCAGTCCTTGTGTTGGGTCTGGCCAACTGCAATTTCATGTCTACGTCTCAAATGAAGCGTATGCTACCCAACAGATATAAAGTGCTGTAGGTCCCCATGGTTCTCCTGCCTTCCAGAGGTGCAGGTCATCCTTTTTTTTTTTTTTTTCAATCCTTGAGCTCTTTTATGGAAAATTGAAAGGTTGAGGGAGGTTTTTCTGTAACCTTCTCCTTCCTCTGACAAATATCCATTATTTATTCCGTACTACAGTGTGATGTTTACAGCATATGCAGTGATATTAAACAGCTGCCACGTCTCAAGCCAGAGGTAGCTGCAGCAATCCTGGAGTGCCTGTGCTAGCTCACATCAAATCCCTGGGGATGAAGGGCTCTATTAAAAATGTAAGATCATTATCACTAATCTTGAAAGTGGACCGATGCATTTAACATATATAATTATAAACTTTCAAACAAGATGATTTCATCTGGTGGAGCATCTGGGAATTGTTTTTTCATTATCACGTTTCAGAGAGTGAAAAATCTTCCTATTCTCTCAGAGGATTTTGTGGGATTAGCTGCTGCTGTTTGCTGTTGCGTATTCCAGCAAATGTTTGTATAATTATGTGTGTGTCTCTTAATTCATTCTACATCCATTTTTGGGGGGGGAGGAGGGGTTTGCATTGCCTTCCCCAGTGATGTGCTGGGATGGTCCCCTTCAGATGGTGAGGAAAATAAGGACAGGCTTTTCCCATGATCAATTTGAAACACGGTCTGACAACGTGTGCAGGAGTTTACTGGGGTGGCAAAGTACTTGGTAGCACAATCAATTTGAGAATAACCATCCTGACTCAGAAAATCACCCGATCAAGTGATTTGCATGAATGATATTTTCAGCATGAAATTCAATAGTAAACTTATACTGATATTTTCATCTAAGGATTGTTTAAATTCCCTTCTAAGCCCCTGATAACAGGTCACGCTGTCCAGGCAACAGCTCTGACCACTCGTTTGAAGGGGCAAGGTGTAAAAAGAGGTGGCTCTGCTCCTAATGATTGACAATCTTGCTTCATGAAGGAAGTGCTTCCTCAGTAGGATTTTAATATCAATGGTACAGACAGTCAAAAGTCACTAGGAGAGTGTGTTTTTTACCTGATAAGAACAGCTCATCCCCGTTTGGTTTCTCAGAGTATAGGGCTATTGTGACAACAACTGATCTTAAAACTTTTCTATTAGAATGAATCACAGTAAAGGCAAAACCAACGCATCTAAATTTTAAGTTAGTAAAGAGTTAATTTTATCAATAACCTTAATTCCCTCTCCCTCTGATACATTTATAGGGAAAGTTCATGGTTTTGACAATGCTGGGGGAAAAATTGGTTGTGATGGCCCAGGGCTATTGTCATAGTTGTTTACAGTCCAGTTCTTGGAGAAGAAACAAAGCAAATATACATTAAAAAAAGCCACAAAAAATGGGGAAAGGTGGAGTTTGTGTGGTGCTTACTCAGAAGCATGTTGTTTAAGAAACATAAGTGTATCTGCAACGCACAACCTGACTCACATATGCCAGTGTTGGGTTTTGGAGGCAGGGTTTTTGCTCTCTGTTTAAGGACTGTTGGCACTGTAGCAACAAGGAGACCTGGTGAGTGAAGCCAGGCTCTTGGTAGAAGGTAGAGTGTCCATGAAAGGGAAATAAAGGCTTGGGAAGGAAAGCAGCACTTGGAAGAGAAGGCTTTTTTCTCTTGCAGGTAGGATTTAGTCCACACAGCTGAAACTAGTGATGCTGTTGGGGTGTGCCCTTTTGATGAGGTGCCCTTGGGGCTCTTGGTGACAAAGCTTTAATGGAGGAGAAGGGAGAATGATGGAAATTTATTGCTTTGAGCTCCATCCTCCCAGCATTTTGATCTTTACAAAACTCAAAGGGCATTGAGCATCCAGAATGAATCCATTCTTCTCATGTCTTAATTCTTCTTAATGCAATTCTTGTGTGGTATCAATAGATACCTTCAGGCAGACTGAAAGGTTTTTGTCTCTTGTTTAACTCTTTCTGAGTAAGGTGCAGTGATGGGTTGTTGGAACATCTTTGGTACCCTGAGTCCATTGTTCCTGTACCATTTGTGGGATTTGCTCCATTCTGCATTTGTGACAGAGAATTCAATTCTAGGGCACCTCTTTCTCCTAAATAATTTGACTTGTTTTTAATGGTGGTCTTGATCTTCATCAGGTTATGGGGTCAGTAAAGCTATAAAGATGCTCCTGTTTTTTTTCAATTTGAATGATAGTTCCTGCCAGAGATGCTGGCTTGCTCCTCTTCTTGCTCTGTAATTTGACTGTACATACAGGAACTGTGGGACTAGCAGGGACTTCTGATGCCCTATTCTCTCCTTACCTTCAGGAATTTAACTAGAAAGGAGAAGCTGAGGAGGAGAAGAAAAGGTAAATGGTGTGAGAATGGAAAGAGAAGGGGGAGATTGGTGCAAATCCTACACTTGGTTGGGGTATTGAGCTGATGTATTGACCAAGCAGCAGCTTTCTGGGAGTGGTGCCAGGTAAGTGTAAAAGTGGGTGGAAATATCTTCTAATGAAAACTGTTCAAGTTCCTACTGAGAAAGGATCATGGTAGGTTTACCTACCATTTTTTGCCAAAAGTGATCCACTTCTGGCCAGCCAGGAGTGTTTAAATTAGATCAGTTCATAAGGCTCTTAAATCACGTTCTTTTATAGGATGTTTTCAGGGTCTCACAAGTTTTTTTTTGTGATACTACTTTCCTGTTTCCAGAGGGTAGGAGAGGAGATACTGATGAAGGAGCAGGCAGAGTGGGCTTGCTTGGGAATAAGGATGCTCCAGAGAGTCTTAAAAGATAAAGTTACATGGAAAAGTTCTCCTTGTTCTTGCTAAGGAGGGAAGATGGGCTGCAGCCACCTGCCAAGGGCAGAAATGCCGCTTGTCTGGCAATTGGGGAAGCTCAAGGTTTCATACAGGAGGTTGATGGAAAACTGTGTCCCCCTCTGCACAGCACTGGGAGTCGAAGGACTTTGTAAGATGAGGGAAGAACATTTCTCCTGATGCAAACATTATGGAAAACAGGTTTAAGTCTTTTTTTTTATAAGTCCCCTGTTACCCTCTGGAAAGACTGTGCCAGTGGGGATTTTAATTAGGATTGATTTTCTTTTTCTTTTTTTTTTTGGTGGAAATGG
>NW_010309894.1:0-17910 GCF_000700745.2 Antrostomus carolinensis | reverse complement strand
AAGAGAAACTCGCACATAATTTGAGCAATATGAGCATGTGACACCTCATGGTTTTTTGCCCACGCTGGAGCGATACTGTGAGGCTTGCTGACTTTACAACAAGGTCTCAGCCAGCCTGTGATCTTGGTGTCTTAATGATCTTTTCACAAATAAGACAGGAGCAAAAGAGACCTTTTTTTGTAGTCTTGTAAAACTTAATTATTTTACAAGGGTAAATTTAATTAATAGAATTCATTGACACCTGCAGCTGAACTGGCTAACACATTCTCTTTCCTCAAATGTTTAATCACTAGTAATTAATACTATTTTGCAGTCTGCAAAAGCATCCTTAACTTTGTTCTGCCTTGGAGAAGCTGCAGGTTTCTTTTGTGAGAACTAAATTATAACACTGATTCTAAACGCCAGATCTTCACTGTTACTTGGAGATACTCAAGTTCTGGAGAAAGAAGGATTTGAGATGCATTTTTTTTTTAATTTTTTATTTTTTTTAATGGGCTTGCATGGTTGCTAAAGCCTGATTGCACAGAGCCCGTCTCTTGCAGCTCCACATGGAGCCTATTCACTCCTCTAGAAACCCTTTCAGATAATTTCAAAGCTAGAAATTTAGGAGTGCATACAATATGTGAAGTGATTCAATGACTTAACACTATTTAAAACAGAGGAACTCCTGTTATGCCTCTCTTTTTTCCTTTTAAGCGTTTTCATCAAGAGCATTTGAAATCAATGACTTCCAACTCCTCTGTGCATCCGAATGTCTCACGAAAGGAGTGAGGATGTTGCTGAAAATTTAAATAATGACTTTGGAAACCAATAGCAACATGAAATGAGTACATCTGCCAGTCACTGCAGTCTCCACAGGCAGCAGCAAAGGAAAAGGCGGCTTTAAAATCCACCTGGCAAGACGGTGCCCTTACTGACATTGCACAGTTCTACTTCTCTTGATAAAGATACCTGTGGGTTGTTTTTTGCGGGTTGTTTTTGGGGGGTTTTTTGTTGTTTTGTTTTTTTTTCCATAAGCACAAAACAGGTAATTAAAATCAAGTTAAGTTTTGCATTGGTACAGTGGCTTGATTATAACTTTTAAAACATGATGGTTAATAAAAAAGGATCAGAAATAAAAGGGGATATTAATTTTACTTGGTCTGTAATATTGCAGTAGTTATGTTCAATCATTTGTAAGAGAGAAGGCTGTCAAATATACCCTGCGATGAGGTTATAGTAAAACTAAACACTGTCATAAATAGCAAAATTCAGGTATTTTTTTTTACTGATCTTTAACTAAGGTGTGATTGGAGTAAATATGATGGGAGCCATCTAATTAAAGTGAATGAAGGAGTGTTGTAAACATCACAACATTGCCAACGAAAACAGGAAATTAATGTGTTGGCAGCCCAAATAATAAAGACTCTAAAATGCATCTACAACTGTGTCCTTTTGATAAATATTTCAGTAGCTCTGTGAATGCTTTCAAATTGATTCAAGGACGTCCAAGTGCCATAGTACCTTGTCCAGCCTCTCAGTCAGGGCTGTTGTGCTTCTGTTCAGTGAAAACACTGCAAGTAAAGAATGTATTCTGTAAAGGGACAACTGGCTAACACCCCTGACTTTATAAAATGAAAATACAGTTTGAGTTTGAAGGATTGATGAGTGTATTTTCCCAGATGTCAAACTATTCTGGTCTTGGTAAAGTTTTTTTTTTTTTCTGTAGATTGCTTATTTTCTCATTTTTTGTATTTTCAGTAAAAACATCAGAATACATTTTAATTGATCCAATATCTGCTGATATGGTTCAACTCCATTCTCTTGTTTTATTTGGAAGTTGCTGGATCTAGAAAAGGAGGAGGATTCCTCCTGTGCCACAGAGAGGAAATCTGTCTGGGATACAGCTCCTGCTAGTGACATTATTTTTAATAGCTGATAAAATTCAGTCCAAAGTCTTCTGCTTCGCTGCAGTGGAGTTTATTTCTTGTCCCCACCAAGCAAAACTACTGTTTCCTTCATTTAGACCCCACTTCCCTTTTTGTATCCTTGGGGTTTTTTTTTTACTTTTGAAGACAAACCAGTCAGTTATGCTCAGATTCCAGTTCCCCATCAAATAAGCTGTTGTGGTCCTATTGTTTTTAGTATCACCACAGAGGATCTGCTCGGGGTACACTAATGAGTCTGACTCTCAAATGCATCTGCCTTTCACAATGTGAGCAGAAGCTGCATCTTTAAGTTTCTCTGCTGGTTTTCAAACTGGACCAGTGCCCAACTCATGGGAAGCCCATGTGCAATCTGTAGAGCCGTGTTTGCTCCATCAAAAAAAATAACAAAATTTCTTATTGCATACAAAATAGGAGGAGTTACCATTCCTAGGAGAAGTGTTAGAACCATGAACTTACCGAGTTGGTAAGTACTGACTTTGTGCTTTTGGAAGACTTTCTCCATAAAATGAGATGGAGAGAAGTTGAGGTTAGAACACCAAGTACAGTGCACAGACGGATGGAAACCTGAGGCCATTAAGAGCCTTATCTCTTGAAGTGTGCTTTGTGTTAGAAGTACATGAAAATCCCTCACTGCAGGTCCCTGTCTGTAACGGTATTAATGGAGCTTTGAATAACACAGTGAGGCATTGCTGCAGTCTCATGGTTTTATCATGTTTTTTTCATTATTTCTACTTTCTCTGTGGGAACCAGATTCATCCTTTCTATTTTTTTTTTTAAATTTTTTGGACATAAAATGTGCAGGATGCTGCCAGGTGGGTGTCCCTGCCAAGAAGATGGCAGCATTGCACTGTACCCATGTAGGCACGTTGAATTTTCCTATCTAGCTTTTCACACTCCATAGTGCAGATCTCGTGCCCAGCAATTAATTTCTATTTCTGCTCTCCCTTCTTGCTGTTCCCCTGGACCTGGGCTGAGTGAGATGTGCAGACCACAGCCTTGGGGAAGCTGGGAAGCGTAACTACTTGTTTCTCCCTCCATGTGTATTTAAATGAGTTAGGAGTAGAGCCTCTGCACTTGACATTTTATCAATACTGCCTTCATTAGAAGTTCAGTTCTGTTCATTAAAGTTCCCTTTTTAAATGTAATTTGTCACTTCTGTTCAAGTGAGAAGAAGGGTATCTGGAGGAATGGGGTGGTTGCATTATTTCTTGATGTTGTAGATTCACAAAGAAATGGGTGGTACCAGCACGTTGTCTGATACTCCCACTGATTCAGTTGATTCAGGTCCAAATCAAAACTCTCTTGGTTTAAGACCCATCAGCAGTTTTGGCTGGTACCAGCCAGTTGAGCTTGAAAGTGTGTTTCATGGAGCCAAAACATCCTTCTTTTCCCTTCCCATGTCTTCCATTTGGCTTGCTAGGTAGCAACCACGGATGTCACCTCAGCAAGGACAGATTTCAAATTCAGTGCATATTTGTGGTGGTAGGTTTGTTTAGAGTTGTGTTCTTTGCTTAAATCCAGTCTGTGAAACTTCACCTTCACACCTTTAGTGTTTTTTCTAATCTGGATATTGTTGTGATGACCCATAGGCTATTGAACTACTAAGGAAACTCTTAGGAAGACATTCAGGCTTCGTTAAAGGCTTTGGAAATGTTAAACATATTTTAGCTATAAAGGAAGACATAGTTGCTTCTCCCTAAAACATACAACAGTCAAGCTGAACATGGAAAACTGGGTGGAAGTCTCATATGAATAAAAACTCTCATAATTGCAGTGCTCTAAAACTTTCCACTCCATGCAAAAATGAGCTGTTGGGAGGTAGGTGGATGATGCTCACAAAATGCAAAACTGAAATACCAGATCCAAGCAACTGGTGTGTTGTGTGTACATGTGTGAAGGAAGGACCTAGCATAGCTTTTCCTGCTCTCTGAAGTGACTATGCCTCGCTTCATATTTATTAAGTTATGATAGAAAGGCTTGGTGGCTTCTTGAGAAACAAACACAACATTAATGTTGACAATTAACCCAGTTATTGGACCATGCAAAAAGGTGCAATTTTCCCCTTCATGAAAAATTAAAATCTGCTTTGATCATTTGGAAAGCGTAAAGTGAACTAATGAAGCAACTTCAGGACATGAATTCCAATGTTCTTGGTAGGTAGATAGGCAGCATCGCTCCTTGGAGGAGCAAGGATCCAACTACAATCTCAAAAGAGAAAACTGCAGAAGAAATTGCAATTAAATTTGCAATACATTCCGAGAGCTGAAAGGGGATGGTGTCTTGCTTGAAAATACATCATTTATTCTCTTTGGTAACGCGCACAGGTTTTTCCCCTTTCCATCAGAGACAGCACCAGCTCTCCAAATAAGTAGAGAACCTCGCACACAGACGCTTTCTCACTCGTTAATGAAGTCAAGAGCTTCAAGCACAGATTCAAGATATTGATAGAGCAAACTGCACCGTGTGCAGGAGGATGTCTGTGAGTGCATCGTAGGAAATGCTGCAGTGGTGGTGATCTTCTGAAGAGTAAGGCATGCCCACTGTGTGGGTTCATCTGGTGAGAAGCAGAGCTTGCTGGGCTGTGCCCCTGTGGGATGTCCTTGGGGTGTCTGAGATAGGAGATGAGCTGAGAAATAAATCTCCATTTTGATTTGCCATAAAAAGTAATGCCCTTGAAAGGGAAAGGTGGATTTTTGATGCAAGGAGAGGTCTGGCAGAGCTGTAGCTCACGGTGCTGGCACAGAGCTGTGGCTCGGGGCAGCCTGGGAGCAGCTTCAGCAGGTGCTTCTTGGTAAGGGATTGTAGTTTGCCAAAATGCCTGAAGACAAAGCCCACCTCTGCCTTGTGTGGCTTAAATGACTCCTTCAGGAATATATCTGTTCAGGGGGGAAAAAATAAAAGATGGCAAATCACAACAGTGCCATTTAATTGCTGTGGAAGGAGTTTGTATCACTTGTATTCTGTAAATTAACAGTTCAGCTACTGAAGTAGAACCAAAGTTGGCCAGAAATGAGGAATCATGTACCCATCAGCAGCTGAGGACTATGTTTATTTAAAAAAAAAACACCTTTCAGGAGATATAAAAACTATTGCTGCTGTGAACCTTGCAATAGAGTTGTGAATAACTTATTTTTGAGCTCTAACAGCTGGATCAAAATAGTGAGAATTAATAAGTGGATGTGCTGGCACAGTAGAAAGCCTTGTGAGCAGCTCCTGGCACACGTGTCCTCCTGCCTCCTGAAGAGCAGAAGCATCGGATGAGCTGGGATGAGTGGATGAAGCTGTGATGGGAGGACATGCAGCACCCAGCCATGCTGGCAGTTAGACCCAAGGCATGATATGACCAGAAGCCCTCAAGAGTTGGTCTGGGATGGAAGAGGTGCCCATGCTGAAATAAATACTACTCTTACTGAAGCTAGAGAGAAAACTCCCACTGATGGCAATGCAAGCTTAAAGTGAGAAGGTAGGACAGAGGAACAGAACAAGGAGAGTACAGTTCTGAAAAGGACAACCCATCCAAGGACTTACTTTTTATACTTCAATATATGCATCAGCGTGTCTAATTGAAGGAGAAAAGGATTAATTGCCTTCAGAGAAAAGTGCCAAGATGTATTTTGAAAAGCATTCCAATGTTTTGATAAGTTCTGGAGCACTGCAAGGGGTGGCTTGGAGTTTTTTTTTTTTCATAGCTTGACTTGTTATGAAGAATATCTCCTCAGTGTGAAAGGAAGTTGTATCTTGAAAAGGCATCTAAGCTTACGTTGACTGTCATTTTCATGCTAATAGGTTATTAGAGGCTGAGTTAAATTGAAGACAGGAAACCTTTAGGGTCTGTTTAAGGTGTCATAGATAAGAATATTGCTGTCTCTGCCTTCATCTATCTCATCTATCTATTTTTATTAAGCAAAAAGAAAAAGTAGAAGATAAGAATATTGCTGTCTCTGCCTTCATCTATCTATTTTTATTAAGCAAAAAGAGAAAGTAGAGCCATCATTTTTCTTCAGAAGACCTTACTAAAAAGAATGATTAGTATGTTAGTTTATTTTTTGATTATTTTTTTGCATTCTGATAGTTTCCAGTCGGTGACATGGTCTTACCCTCTGTGGACAGACGTGCTTATTTTGCATCAAGGTTGCTGACACAAATCTGATTGATGGCACCTGTGCTACAGGAGGTCTGGCTGTGTGCTGAGCTCTGGCCAGCAGGGAAGGCTCTGCCTCAGCAATCCCCACCAGAAAACCAGCAGGGAAGCTCTGTGAAACCTTTTGCAGAAGGTTTAATTTGACCACCTTGCTTTGACCCAGCAACATCAGTGATGTGACATCTGCCATCCAATGTCACTGGGCAGAGAGGAATTGGAAAACAGGAAAATATATCTTTAGAGGCAGTTAAGTCTTATGGAATTAAAAGAAAATGAGGTGTGGGGAATTGTTCTTTCAGCTGGTGAGCACAGTGTATCAGTTTACTTGTGGTCATTAATGTTTGTCTCTTGTTTCGACGTGGAAAAAGCATATGAAGTCTGTGTGGTAGAATAGTCTGGGGTGAGGAGAAGATGCAATCCATATGTAATGCTTAGGATCATGATTTCTGACCTCATCACTGTGCCAAGAATCCACTTGCTATTAAGCACTGCATTTTGATAGGGTGTTTATGCACAAGGCTGGGAGATAAGTCCGTTGTCTTCATCTTGCTTCTGCACCTTTTCCTGGCCCAGTCTCATACAACAGTTTTGATGATGTGACAGGAAAATGTGAAGGGTTTGGAAGGGTTTGTTCACTTTGACTGCTTATGGAAATCTCTCTGCATCAACGTAACATTCATTAACACCTTCCGTGCAGCGATTAAGCTAAGTCAGGGTAGTTAATATTTACATGGCATTTTGAATTAGTATGGTGATAATTCCCTATATGATTTTTCTAGAGATAAACTTAATATGAAGTCCATGAATAAAAGAGAAACAAGCCACAAACAAGACAAAGTGGATGGGTGTCAGCATTTTGCATCCCTGGCCCTTCTGTTGTCTATTCTTGCTCCTGTCATACTGCAAAGCAAAGGCAGTGGAAGTTGGGATTCTCCATCAAAAAAGGTTTCTTACTCTTTACTCTGATTTCTTTACTCTATACTGACCATTTTCTCTCTTCTAGACTTCAGATCTGTATTACTGGATGTTTGTTTGTTCTCCTGTAAATAAATCAGATCATAAGTAGTTATTTCAGAGTGCAGGTCTGCACGCTCAGCAAAGCTACAGGCAAGTGAGACTTGCCAGAGGCAAACTCAATTTGTTAAATTTTGAAGGTTTCAAAGAAGTTCAGTGCTGCATGTGAACAAAGATTAAAGATGCTGTGATGTACTCGAGCCATTTGTTCCAACTAGAAAACCATATCTGATGGAAAAATAGCATTGCTCAAATCTGCAGAACTAAACAATGCCGCCCCAAAATAAATTAATTACTAAAATGTCTGATCTCAGTCCTCTAATAATCCAGCTCAGATGCAGTGCTTTGATAGTCTTTAAACTGTTGTAACATGACTGGCCTCTAATAATCCAGCTCAGATGCAGTGCTTCGATAGTAGTCTTTAAACTGTTGTAACATGACTAGGCTGCAAAGCTTCCGAGAAGGCATTGATTAAAGCTTAACCCATCTGAAACTCATTCCCAGTTGCCCACATTAGCTGGGCATTGGCAGGAGACAGGGAGTCAGTGCTGATGCCAACGCCGCTGCCAACGTGGCTGTGCTCCCACCAGCAACCCGCAGCCCAGCACTGCATTTCCAGGCTGGATGATGTGTGTGTCCCTGCTGTAGCATGAGTGAACCCACTGCTATGGTGTTCAGCTCTTGGAGGGTCTTCAGTGTGGGTTGATTTGGCAGGAGCAGGACCCATGAACATCGCTTTGACGCTGTCCTTTTGGGATGAGGCTCTACGTTGTGGCTGGAAGGATTCCGCTTGGTGCACAGCCAAGCTGGTGTGCTCTAAATATGGGACAACTCTGAAAATATCAAGGAATTTTAATTTATTATTGTTTCTTAAAGGCCCTTTAGTTGTGGTTAATTTGGGGTTTTTTTTAAGGATTTGTTTACATTCTTTATTGGTTCTTAGGCCTCATTAAATATCAGCATCTTTAAGGTCCATAATATGCAGGCAAGAGCTATGAACTCTCCTGTCTTTGAGCAACTGTATTTCTATTGTATTCAAAGATACGGCCCTTTCTCTCTCTGAAGTCTATTGCAGTAGACCCTGGTTAGTGTTTTAGGAGAGCTAACAGGGAAAATACATTACCATGGGTTTATATTTTAATTTAAGTACAACAGACAGCCTTGGTCTGCAAATCTCTATTGTCTTTTTATTGTCTTCTGCAATGTTAAGTGCTCCTTGTAAACAGTCTTTTCAGTGTTTGCTAGAAGTTCTTAGCTGTAGAAACTTTTAAAATAAACTTCTAAAAATATATTTAAATTTTCTTGGTAAAAAGGATAAAGTAAGGAATGAATTTTATTCCTTATATTCTACTATAGTCCTAAATTTCTGTGGGAATAAAAATAATTTTGCAGATTTCTCTGAATTTCAGTGGGATAATATTTGCTAACTGAGAATCATAGAATGGTTTGGGTTGGAAGGGACCTTAAAGCTCATCCAGTCCCAACCCCCCTGCCAGCAGCAGGGACACCTTCCACTAGACCAGGTTGCTCAAAGCCTCATCCAGCCTGGCCTTCAACACTTCCAGGGAGGAGCAGCCACAGCTTCTCTGGCCAACCTGGGCCAGTGTCTGACCACCCTCACAGTGAAGAACTTCTTCCTAATATCTAATCTAAACCTCCCCTCTTTCAGCTTAAACCCATTTCCCCTTGTTTTGTCATTAACTGCCCTTATGAAAAGTCCTTCCCCAGCTTTCTTGGTTTGCTCTTGGTTTTTCTTGGAGTATTGGTTTTTGGAGCCTTTCCATACTCAACTCTTTTTGCATGCAGCTATATACATTTTCTCCTTTTTTATATCCTTTTCATATGGAGCAGCAATGAATTAAATCTTTCCACTCACCTGGCTTCTGTGATTGCTGTCTCTAAATACTTGACTGGAACACTTTACCTTGTCCCATTGACTTGCAGGATTCCCAGGGAGCCCAGCAGTGACCAGCATAACTACATAGCATCTGGAATTAAAATCAGTTTAAAATGTCACTAAATACATAAGGAAAAGACGTCCCTAAAATCTGTATGTTTTTTTACTGTATGTTTTTGAAGTTCCTTGTAAGTGCAGTTGTATTCTGCTGAAATGAGTTAACCTGAGCATGAAAATATTGCAAACAATTCTCACCCGTTAACTGGGGCTGATTAAAGGGTGGCAAATAGATACCACAGGCTATCAGGTTTTTGAAGACTGTGGGAAGGTGGCTGCTGCACTCACAAGAATGAGAATTTTATCTGACAACATAACGTTGAGTTCTGGCTCGATATTATTGCTTTGAAACTTCCCAGCCTGGTGCAGAAGGAGAGTCTCCCAGCTGGACCTTTGGGATCATCTTAACTGATGAGGAAACCAGTTCTCATCCATGAGTTGTGCTGTAAGGAAATCCTTGTTCTCAATGTGGAAAAATCTCCCAGTTCTTGTTTCCAGGGGCAGGAGCCCTGCCCGAGTCATGGGGAAGGTTCAGCACAAAAAATGTCCTGAACAAATTTATCTCCTTTCCTTTTTTTATTCAGAAAATGCCACGGTTCTGGCAAAGGCTGATGCCTCTTTTGACACTGATGGTGTCTGACACAGCATTAATGTGTAGTCAGACATGAAAAACAATGCAAGTAGGATTGATTTGTTGTTTTCCAGGTTGGTTAAGTTTCTTCCTATTGAGGAAAGGGATTTAAATATGGCTTGGTAGGCTGGAGGGAATAAATACAACCAGGAGTTCTTGTTTCCACTGATATTAATTGTGAAGTTCCCACTGTTTTTAGAGGATTCTGGATGGGACCCTGATGATGCTTCCAGAAAAAAAGGGATTTTTAGTTTCTCTTTTATTGTGGTAGGTGTTAAATGCAACATCTGCCTGTCCACACTCACGCTTTGACTCCACTTTCATTAAATTCAGCAATATTGTACGTGGGGCAAAATCCAGCTAAAGATGAGCAGAGGTATTAAATGCAGTCCTGTGCAAGTAATCAGAATTACAGTTCTTGGGTGTCACATTTTCTCTGGATGAGGCTGGATGACTCTCCTGCCCTGCTTGTCACACTGTGAAATTTTCTCTATGTGAGCTTTGCTCCTTTCCTTTCCTCCATGTTCCCAAGGCAAAATGTCTCGGTGGCACTGGAGGTCCAGGGCAACACGCATCACTGGAACATCTCTGTGGTTTAATACTGACCCAATTTCATTTACTTTGCTATTTTACATATGTAACAAACTGGTTTTGAAAACCCTACGTTCATCTGATAACTTGGAGGTGCTCAGCTGAGGATGTGGCTGGTGGTGCCATGGGATGTGGCAGTGGCTGCTCATCAACAGCCCTTTGTGTTGACACTAGTTCCAGCATTTTAGGGCAGTGAATGATATTTTCTGTGGGTGGAAATGTGGAATTTAGCCACCAAAATAACACCAAGCAGACAAAGCCATTATATTTCTCAACAAAAATAAGAACATTTCACTACACTAATGGCTGAAGTAAGATTATTTTTTTTCCCCCCAGCACTGTTATTTTCTTGCAATGTGAGTTGTAAACAGGGATGAAATCTTACCAAAGATCAAATTCACAAATGTTCAATGGGGTTTTGCAAATTGGTGTTTACAAAGCAAAAGCCAGCGGGGGCTGCTGGCTCCAAATACTCACATTGCATTTGCAAGTTCATCTGGCACTACTTTTAATTAAAACTAGGAGTAGTTTGTCCGTGATGCCTTAGGAATGAGAAGTCACTTCACTTCCTTCTTGAATTCTGTAAGGTTTTTAAAGTCTTTTTTTTGTGTTACATTCCCATCTGGGAGGTTTCCAGGCCTCTCTATCCCTTAGGGATGTGTACTTCGGGGAATTGCTGGTCTGTATGGTTTCTCAGCTGATGAGAAGATGTATCTGAGTCTTATGTGTGATGACAGAGAATCACAGTGTATTATAAACTATATGTTTGCAATGCTTCACATAATCTAAAACTTATTTCTGAAGTAGATTGGGAGTGGACACGAGTGTTTGTAAGACATTGCATCATGCACACCAGTGAAAGGGACCCTGGGTTTGCTGGTTTGGGATTGAACCCAGTTGTCATTTAAATTACTAAGAGGGAGGAGAGTTGACACAGGTGTTACCTGTGGAGTTGCAATGACCTGAGCAATTAGAACAGTCTCACTCTCGGTGTCTCAAAAGTGAATATAAAAAAAAAAGTGTCAGAAGACAGTGGAGATGTGAGTTTTCCATGCAGCACCTCCTACGTAGCTCTGAAACAAACACCTTGTATTGTAATCTTTCACATATTTTCAAAATAATATTGTTACCATGCGGAATGAGTGACTGAGCTGACTTCTCAACTCAGTCTGCAGGGTGGAAGCACAGATTTGTGCTGAATAGAAAGGAGATTTTTGGAACGTGCTCCCTGTTAATGGCACAGCTGGTGCCCAGTTGCCCTGCTCTGCTGTGGTTAGTGTGTCATGGCATTTTAGGTACACGTGAGAACCAGGTCTGAAGGTCTGTGATCCCCAGATGTTTTAAATGCAAAAGGATCAGGAAGGGAAAACCTTCTTCTGCAGGCAGCCCGTTTAGCAGGAAGGATCTCATGAGTAGAATCACTTTTTCCCTAAATGTTTTGGACTTAAAAACTGTAAATTTGACACTTCCAAAGTTTCATTTTTCATGTTTCATTTGAAGTGAGAAATCTATTTCTGCCATCTTACCTGGCTGCACATTAACTCCTAGGGACATAGATCAGTTGTGTGAACATGATGGGGCTCAGGTGTGGGTGGGAGCAGGAGAAGCAAGGTTGAGTCTTGCTCATACATCACACCTGATGGTGCTAATTGGGGAAGGGGTGGGGAGCACTTTCAGTCCTTCTGATAAATCCAGGCTCCTTGGAGTTGCTTCCTTGCTGTTCCTCTGAGTGGTCAGTATGGAAGAGGCTTCGGAAGATCAAGCAGGAGACAAAATACCAAGCAGAGGTAGGTGTCTCAGGTGAGCAAACTCTAGAGCATTACAGTAGCAGGGGCCGGAAAATTCCTGTGGTCTGATGTCTGCCATGACCCAGCAGCAGGGATTGTTCCTCACTGCTGAGGACACTACCTGGTCTACCCTTAGGAGAGAGGAGGTTGGCCAGCTGAGATATGAGTACTGTGAGATGGCTCTGAAGAGCTTCCCAGGCTTGGAGAGGAGTTGGGTGAGTTGGCCAGTGCTTGCCAAGCAGTGACTGCCTTTCTTTTGTTGGCTGATGCCTCCTTCAGAGTGTGTTTGAAGGACCTTGTTGAGTGTGTGGTCTGAGTGGGGTCCCCCATCCCCTCTGAGGGCTGGTGCTCCCCCAGAGCTTGTGGCAGGGGAGGGTTGAGTGTGCGTTGGTGCCATGTCCCAGGGGACAGACTGAATGCTGGAGTCCCTACAGTGGCAGAGGAGGATAGAAGTGGGATGCACGTGCTGGAGACCATCATTCTTGCTCCCCCTCAAATAGGAAAACAAAATAAGCCTCGGGCAGGTTGATGTTGGGTGATGGAGCAGCAGCTGTGTGCCCTGGGCTGTGCCCATCTGCTCTCATCAGCTAAGTGAGGTAGAGTCCAGCTTGTGCTTGGTGGGGGCACTTCCAAATGTGATCAAAGTACTTCAGGGAGTAATTCTGACTCGCAACACGGAACTTCTTTTTGTCCCCAGATCAATAAAGAAAGGCTTCTGCAGCAGGGATGCTTTGTCCTCTCCTGGACGTGATTTTGGGTAACTCTACCATCCACAGCCCTCTTAAGAGCTTACAGGGGTCGATGCAGCAGTATCAACCCTGTGCTGGACATGGGTAACTCTACCATCCACAGCCCTCTTAAGGGGTCAATGCAGAAGTATCAACCCTGTGCTGGACTTATTCTTCTGACCCTATTGCTTACACTGACCCTGATATAAAACTTCTCTAATGATTAGTTTTACTTGGGTTTATTGTTTGTAGTGAGGAATCCATCACTCTGCTTGTCCATGTGGCTGTGAGATAACTTGGGAAAAACTGAAGGGACCTTTTAGCAGAGAACAAGTTCAGGAATATTTTAAAGCCTTCATGCAGAGATGCCCATCGGCGCAGAAAGGAGGCTGCAGAAGTCTTGCATTTGGTTGTTGAAGTTGGAGTGTGGGATTTTGGTGGCTTTTATTCAGCTGTAGGCTATCTAGCAGAGAGAGAGAGATATTTTATCAAGTCGCTCATCTTATTAATTTGCTTGAAATGTTTGCTGGTTCCAGATGTGCCACTAATGTTAACGCTTTGTCAGTATAAGGTGGCAGCAGAGATGCCATAGATCGTGTTTTGTTAGTCAGGTGATAATGTAGCCCAGAGATTTCACTGAGCTTCGTGGGTGTGTGGAAGTTCAGGTGTTCAGAGAAGTGCTGGAAATGCCTAATTTAAATTCTTCTCCAGCTACTGGAAGAAAGAAGATAAATCATAAAAAAAAAAACCCCTCTAAATTATGTTCTGCCTTCTTTGCAGATTTCTTCTCCCCACCTCATGTAGTAGAAAAATGTGTGTTGTAAATCCCGTGTGAAGCGCTTTCCAGGTCACGTGACTGCGTTAAAAGGGATGCTCGCTGATGTATTTCAAACTTGCATCTTTTATTTTCCAAGCCCAAGTGTGCTCCTGGGTACAGCTGGGGCAGACAGTGAGCACTTTGTCTAGACAATGTGCTCTGCAAGCTCAGATAAGAATATTAGATCATGACCTAGAGAAAAGAAGGAAAAAAAAAAAAAAGGGGGGGGGGATGGGGGGAACCCCAATAAATCTAGGGCTGTTGTTCCCTCAGGTAATATGGGGCACTGCTCAGCACACCTGGGGATGGAGTGAAGTTGAAGTGGTGATGCTGCTGCTCACCTCTGGAGCAATAAGGGGAAAAGAGAGATTGAGGTGTTTGGGGTTTGGTTTTTTTTTTGGTGACTGGTTTCTGAGGCTTCACTTCTTAGGAAGGAGCAACTATGTTAGTGTTCCCACTTCCCATCATACCTGCTCTGCTTTGCTGCTGACACTTGTTAGCTGACTCAGAGGGGGGAAAAAATACCATTTCTTGTTTTTACATAGAATCCCAGACTGGTTTGGGTTGGAAGGGACCTTAAAGCTCATCCAGTCCCAACCCCCCTGCCATCAGCAGGGACACCTTCCACTAGACCAGGTTGCTCAAAGCCTCATCCAACCTGGCCGAGAACACTTCCAGGGAGGAGCAACCACAGCTTCTCTGGCCAACCTGGGACAGTATCTCACCACCCTCACACCAAAGAATTTCTTCCTCACATCTCATCTAAATCCACTTTCATCCAGTTTCAAGCCATCACCCCTTGTTCTGTCACTCCCTGCCCTTGGCCAAAGTCCCTCCCCAGCCTTCCTGGAGCCCCTTCAGGTACTGGAAGGCCACTAGAGGGTCTCCCTGGAGCCTTAAAACCAAGTTTTGTATATCAAGAGTGAATCACCAAGTCCCTCTTCATCTTTGTACCATGGAGATGCTGAATCTGCATATGGGATGTAGAAAAGGGACTTTTTGAGCAAAGATTCAGCCTCTGTGCTGATGCCAACTTTTTTTTTTAACACAGCTTAGCTATACTTGCCAGCTGAGCACAACACGAAGGAAGCAAAAAACATTCCAAATCTGGTATTACAGCATTAACTGCAGAAAAGCAGTGTTTAGAGTGATAATGGTGTGATGGCATTGTGATATGTGCAGGGTGCTGTGAAACCGAGAGGATGATGGTGATTTTCATTAATCCCCTCTCTTTAGGGATCTCTCTCTTTGAGTTCTCATGTGGTTTCTGCAAAATTCCTCTGCTGAAGAGCAGGAGCTGTGGATAAACTGTGGCTTGGGCTTAGGCATTCACCACGTTCTGCATTTGTGGGTGATGTCAGTTGTACTCTGCCTCTTTAGAATCATCCTATAACTAATTACAGAGGGATTGATGAGACAATTGAATCAGCTGAAAAAGCTAATTTACAGGTGGGACTTCTGGCAACCCTGTTCCCAGTGCCCGACCCTGCTCTTAGGTTCATGGGATCCTTAATTTCTGGGAAGTTTAGGTTTTTTCCCTGAATATATATATGCTATGGATGAACCTGAGGATGGTGGGAGGAAGCATTCACTGTTCCAGTTTTCTCTTGTTACAGTAAGAAATATTGACTAAAAGGTGGTTAAATTGAACAATCAATTAATACCCCTCAGTGCGTGCACACACTGAATTAATTTGATAATCCCTTGTGTAAAGCCAGTGGAAAGAAGAATATTTCTTTTTGTTAGTTTACAACAGGAGGAAAGTGTATCCTCCGAAGGTAAATGTCACCATACTGATCAAAATTCACAACAACATCTCCAAAACTCTGCTGCAAGACTGGCTGTATTTTCCGAAGAGATGCTGATACTTCCCCCCCACTCCCCATTTTCTTTCCTCCTTTAATTTTAAGGATTTCATAGAATCATAATGGTTGGAAAAGACCTTTAAGATCTTAAATCCAACTATTTGCATCATAAAAATTTTCAAGGTGTGTTTTTTTTTTTTTTGTTGTGGGATTTTTCTTTTCCCTTTTTTCTTTCTTTTTTATTTTTTTCCTGATGGTGATATCAAGGAAATTGTGCTTGACTGATGGTTCCTGATGAAATCCTACATTTAACAGGCTGCTGGTGGGGCAAAACCAGGACATGGGAGTTGTGAGCTAAGGAAAGGTTTGCTCCGTGCCGTAATGGAGCTAATGGCGTTACAGCTGCAGGTACATCTGGTGTTCAACTACCGTTATTTAAACTTTATGATGTGAGAGACTGCCAACTCTCCCACTTGCAGCATATAAATTATGTCAATTGCTCATGCACTTTTTTTAACCCTGATTTCTCTTGAATTATGGATGATAGACAGGGCCAGGATTTGCTTTTAGTGGTCCCTTGTGACCGTGTGTGTGTGCTGAGTGCACTGAGCAGTTATAATCTCACTGTGTGCAGTCAGGGGATGTGTAATAGAATTGGGGCTGTGACCATATAGCTTGTGTCCTGACTGTTAAGGGAGTTACAACAGCTGAAACTCAGAGATATTTTGGGGTAGGGTGGGTGCTTTGATGCCAAGTTTGTGCAAAAAAAAAAAACAAACCCAAAACCAACAAAAACTCCCCACCCTGGAAGGGTTTGTAGCTGTGAACTCTCTGTCCAGGGTGGGTTTTTGAAAGCCAGCACCATGTCCCTTTTCAAGAGAGCCCTTCATTGTGGAGAGCAGAGACTATCTTTCAGGCTTCATTGTGGGGAGGAATAATAGCTCCTGGTTTTAATGAAAATATTATGATCGACTTGCTTTGAAGTTTTCAAGCTCTTACGTGTGGTGTTGGAGTGCATTCAAGCCATGCACTTGACTGAATACTCTTGTGTGGGTAGGGAACAGGTCTGAAAGGAGGTTGTAGTGAGGTGGTGATCCATCTCTTCTCCTAAGTAACAAGCAATAGGATGAAAGGAAATGGCCTCAAGTTGCACTAGGGGAGGTTTAGATTGGATATTAGGAAAAAAAAATAATTCACTGAAAGGGTGGTCAAGCATTGGAACAGGCTGTCCAGGAAAGAGATGGAGTCACCTTCCCTGGTGGGATTTAGAAGACACGTAGATGTGGTGCTCAGTGACATGGTTTAGTGGTGGACTTGTCAGTGTTGAGTTTACAGTTGGACTTGATGATCTTAAAGGTCTTTTCCAACCAAAACAATTCTATGATTTTGTGATTTCAATTAAAGTAACATGCTCCAGAGCTGATGGGGACCCTCCTGAAACTGCTGGTGTTGCCATGACTTTGCCCATTCTGCTCCTCAGAAAGTGAAACCTTTTAAAAGCCATTCAAGCAGGGTGTGGATATCATAGAGCTTCTGCAGGAGCGAGTCAAGGCACTGCCACTTTTAAGATAATTTCTGCAGCATTTATTGAATAACGTGTGTTTTTTAAAGTGTTTGTAAATTGTATAAAACAACTACAGATGCTGGCAAACTGTGTGTCTGCGCTCCTGTTGAATTGGAAGGCTACATAAAATTTAAGATGATGCTTTTCTTTTTTTATTCATGTTTAAATATGAAGAAAGCTTCACTCCCTACCCTATTGATTTCACAAGCATTAGCTCTTTAATCAAACAGCCCTGAAGTTTTGCACTTCATTAACTGATCTTTAAGAATCAAGCGCAAACTATTCGCAATGGGCTGCCTGGGTGAAGTCTGGCATTGCTGATAGCAAGTGAAATGCCCAGAGCTGGATGATTTTAGGTGAAAGTTGTTCTTGGAGTGGAGACAGCAGAGGTTGGAGCTATAGAAATGACTGGGTGAAAGAAATGAGGACGGACAGGTGTCGTGGCAAGTGTTGCTAAGGGAAAAACACAGCAGTCTGTAGAAAAAGTCTTTCAGGGCTGTGAAGTTGTATGGAAGTGAACCTTAGTTTGGCTCAGAGGAAGGAGATGGGATGAAAAATCCTTACATGTGGCCAAATAAATCCTCCTGCAGGTCCTGTTGCAGAAGATGCTGCTGCTGTAGCCACTCGTTGGGTCAGGGCTGGTCTGCAGAAGCCAGCAGAGACCAGGCTGGGGGCTGCTGCCTGCCCTGGCAGTTGCACTTCAGCTGGTTGTGTTTGTAATACTGAGGGTAAACTGTTTACACGTGTAATTATAAGGGCTTATTAATACCAAGCGTTGTGCAACAAACACATTTGCAAATAATGGCTTCATAATGTCGCCTAAATCACTGCTTTAAAAATGGCTAGAGCATTACCTTAATTTTTTTTAAGTATGCCATTGAAGTTAATTTTCTTTTATATTTTCTTTGTTTGTCTGTTTTCTTATTTTTCCTCTCCTTCCCCTCTTATTT
>NW_010309893.1:735-2035 GCF_000700745.2 Antrostomus carolinensis | reverse complement strand
GCTTCAACCAGCCCCGCCTTGTTAGTGAGGATGAGATCCAGCAGCACCCCTCTCCTAGTTGGTTCGTCCACCATTTACAGCAGAAAGTTATCATTGATGCACTGGAGGAACTTCCTGGATTGTGGGTGGCTGGCTGAATAGTCCCTCCAGCAAACATCAGGGTAGTTAAAATCCCCCACGACAACCAGGGCCTGTAAGTGCGAGGCTGCTCTCAGCTGCCTGAAGAAGGCCTCGTCACCTTCCTCACCCTGATCTGGTGGCCTGTAATAGACACCCACAACAGTATCACCCATACCAGCCTGCCCCTTAATTTTCACTCACAGGCTCTCAACTCTCCTCATCCGCCCCTGGACAGATCTCAATATACTGCAGTTGCTCTCTGACGTAAAGGTCAGAGGGCTGCAGGGTCTCTCTTATGAGGACAGGCTGAGAGAGTTGGGACTGTTCAGCCTGGAGAAGAGAAGGCTCCAGGGAGACCTTATTTATTGTGACCTTCCACTACCTGAAGGGAACCTATAGGAAGGATGAGGAGGGACTTTTTACAAGGGCAGGTAATGATAGAACAAGGGGTAATGGCTTTAACCTGGAAGCAGGTAAATTTAGATTACATATGAGGAAGAAATTTTTTACTGTGAGAGTGGTCAGACACTGGACCAAGTAACCCAGAGAACTTGTGGATGCCCCCTCCCTGGAAGTGTTTAAGGCCAGGCTGGATGAGGCTTTGAGCAACCTGGTCTAGTGGAAGGTGTCCCTGGTCATGGCAGGGGGATTGGAACTAGATGATCTTTAAGGTCCCTCCCAACCCAATCCATTCTATGATACTATGTCTCATCATTAATCTTCTCTGTCACAGTATAAAATTACAAATAGTTCCCTTTATGTTATATAGAAAGATTTTTTTTTTCTTTTGTGGAAACTTTGTCATTGAATCAAGGTTCAATTTTCAAACTGTTTACATGGAAGAAGTCATCCTTTTCTTACTGGACAGTCTTGTGACAAAATTTACAGAATTTAAGCTACAACTGTGGTGTAGCAGGGTATCAAGGCTGTGCCTGTGTATACAGTCAGTGCACCTAGTTATTAATTCCCTGGATGACCTAAGCTTCCCACTTTGTCTGCATAGAAGAGCCGACAAACTGGTCTGAGATGGAGAACTCGCAACAACATGAGATTCAGACAGTTCTGGAGTCTCCAGACAGCAGTTGCTGCACCTGGGCTGAGAGGGATTATTTGTGTTTGATGTGTTGATTAACCCCCTGAGTGAAGAATGTGGTCAGAGACTGTCACAGGCCATTCCTGC
>NW_010309893.1:0-721 GCF_000700745.2 Antrostomus carolinensis | reverse complement strand
TCCTGCTGTAAAACTGATGAAAATTTTACAAAAATAAGAATCTTGTATATAGTCAATAGAAACTGTTCTTCTAGATGCAAAAATGTTCACATAAGACAGTCTTTTGCAAATAGATGAGATAGTTTAGAGCTATTTTGTGCATAGTTTTATATAATTAGTAGAAATTAATAACACATGTGCTGAGGTGTTCATGTGGGTCCACGGCCCAGCTGGATATAAGAACTGAGCAGATCAGTGGTCTGAGGAACCCCATTCCAATCCAACTGGATGTTGTTGCAAGGACTCTTGCGACAAAGACTCCTATCACCTTCCAGACCGTGAACAACCAAGCTGTCACAGAGATTCAATTCCCTAAGCAAGCATTACAGTATTCAAAAGATTCCAATAAATTAGCTTTTTGTTTGGTTGGTTTTTGTTGTTTTTAATAGACATTCTGATCATGAGTGCAACAGTGTTCAATTATGTATTTATGTGGAAAATGCAAAAAAAAAAAAAAAAAAGGAGAACAGAGATGCAATATACATACAAACAGCATAGACATGGAAATTCTTGTACAACCTTTTCTTACACCAGTACATTTTCCACTTTGCTTCCTACCTGTAAGAGAACACCTGGTATGTATGGAGCTGCTCCTTGGGGTGAATGATGAGAATGTTGAATGCTTATGGGTAAAAATTAAAGGTCAGACTGACATGGATGACATAGTAGTGGGTGTTTGCTA
>NW_010309892.1:0-11364 GCF_000700745.2 Antrostomus carolinensis | reverse complement strand
AGCACCCCAAGTCCTTCTCCTCAGGGCTGAGGACAGAGGGACTTTCTTGGTTTATTTAGAGCTGCACTTAGGCATGAAGCTGCTCTTTTTTAGGGGAGCCTCACACGTGCTGCTCTTCTGGTTACTCTTAGTTCTGGTTTAAGCACAAAAGACTCTGTGGACTTTTTAGGTTGTCTCAGTTTCTATCAGCCATGGAGAACCTTCACAATAGTCCTGCTCTCTACAGGGGAGATGGGGTTTGACCTGAAGGTGTTTCCCCTCCATGCAAATCATTCCGGCTGAGAAGAGTTTTACAGTTTCTCTCCTTGTAACTGGTTTTAGCAGTGCCCTTGTTTCTGCTCTTTCTGCTGAGCCTCAGCAGAGGTGAGACCAAGAGAGCCCAGCGAGATGTATCTCAGTAGGGTTTCATATTTGCTGATGTGATACTTAATCTGTCAAAGCTGTGGGATGACTGATAATGGGATGATTTGCATCTCTCCTTTTTATTACATCAGGGGAAACCCGTAGATCATTCTTTATAAACGTGGCATAAGGGCTTCACGTGAGAGCAGATGGTGTTTTTGACATTTCTCACACATCCTTATCAAAGCGCCGGCTGATACCAGCTGGTGCTGCTGTTCCCTGGTGCAGGAACCAGGGGAACCAGGGGAACAAACAACCTTTGTCCTTGCAAATGTATTCAGCACCTGTGAGGCCATAGCTGGAGTGCTGGGTTCAGTGTTGGGTTCTTCACTCCAAGAAGGACATGGAGGTGCTGGAGCGTGTCCAGAGAAGGGAACGGAGCTGGGGAAGGGTCTGGAGCACAAGTGTGCTGAGTTCCCTTGTGGCTGAGGGAACTGGGGGTGTTGAGCCTGGAGAAAAGGAGGCTGAGGGGAGACCTTGTGGCTCTGTGCAAGTCCCTTGGAGGAGGGTGGAGAGAGGTGGGGGTGGGTCTGTTCAACCAAGGAGCAAGGGACAGGACAAGAGGAAATGGGCTCCAGTTGTGGCCAGGGCAGTTGAGATGGGATGTGAGGAAGAATTTCTTTGCTGCAAGGGTTCTGAGGCATTGGAAGGGGTTGCCCAGGGCAGTGGTGGAGTCCCCATCCCTGGAGGGATTTAAAAGCCAGGCAGATGAGGTGCTCAGAGATCTGGTTTAGCAGTGGACAGGTACGGTTGGAGTCGATGATCTCAAAGGTCTTTTCCAACCAAGCAATTTCATGAAATCAACATCCCTTTTCTTTCTTCCCAGCAGGTTGTCATTGCCTGGCCTGTCATTACCCACCAGCCTGGGTCAGGGGAAGTACACACCTTTTAACAACTGTTGATGTCAACCCTTGTGTGACACAGGAGGACACGTCACCTCTGTGCAGGAGCCAGCGTTGCCTCGCTCGGGCAGTAGCTGTGACTCCAGGTAAACGTGGTCTCTGAGCAGCCCCATCCCAAGCCCACGCTCAGGGAACTGCCTCCCCACCATCCTCTCCGTCAGGGGCTGATAAAGACCATGTCTGCTCTTCACCCATCATCTTCCCAGTCCTATGGGTGGTGGTGAAACGATAACGGCAGCGCCTGTGTGTGGTTTTGTGGCTCCAGCTTGTCACACCAAACCACGAGCCCCTTCAGTTCATGTTTGACATCTGCCAATGTCTGTGCTGCAGGCAAGGTGCTGGAGGAGGAGGAGAAGGAGAAGAAGGAGGAGAAAGAGGCAGTTGCAATACTGGCAGAGCATTTCTTTTCCCCACCCCATCCCTAAGGGAGCCCCTCGCCCCTCTCCAGCATCTGGGAGGGCTCCCTGCCCTGCTCACAGAAGGGTGATTAATGTCCTCAGCAGCCCTGGAAGGGCTTCGTAGTCCTGAGGAGCTTCCCTTCTCCCAGCATGGATATTTTTTGTTCAGCTCTCTGGTGTCTTGGTGGTATTATAGCTCCAGCTCACATAACGAGCTCTTTGTTTGAAGCTGGAAAACAGCTGAGGCACGTCCCCTTCCTAGAAAAGGCTGGATGAGAGGCTGAAGGGCCTCATGCCAAATGTCACACGCATGATTGTCATGAAGATCCTCGGGTATTCCTGATAAAGGCCTCCAGCAGGCTGCATGTGCTTCCATTTCAGCTTTTCCATCTGGTTTTGGGTGGGTTTTTTTTGAAATGAAAGATCATGCAGAACAGCAACGACGTTAGAAGCCAAGGGGAGAACACAACAGCCTTGACTACCTTGCATCTTCACGAGCCTCTTCACAATTCCTCTCCCTGTTCATGTAAGATTCCCAGAAAACTTCTGAACAATACCCACCCCTTACCAAAAAGTGTTGGTTGGCATCGAAAACCCCCTCTCTGACTGCAAAAATTTGACTGTGCTCATGTCTCGGGTGAGACCAGAGGTTCCCTGCAGGAGGTCAAACCCTCTGTGTGGTCACAGGCAGATCTCACCCACCCTCCTCCTTCCACGGGCATCTCTTTACCCAAAGGCTCTTCTCCATTTCCTCAGCCACGTATCTGAGGAGGGAGGAGGAGGAGAAGGAGAGGAGGAGAAGGAGGAAAAGGAGGAGGAGGAGGAGGAAAAGGAGGAGGAGGTGGAATTAATTGTTTTTAATATCTACCTGTCCAGGTAGCAGCTGTTCTGTCTCAGACAATGGAGGTTTTCAGCTGCACAGAGCCTAAATCATCCTGAACTCCTGTGATTTTCCCCCAAAAAACATATTTCCCAAATTCCTTTTAGCAAAGTAGAAACCAGAGGTGTGCAGTTGGCTCCTCTGATGGTGGAGATCTTCATTGCGTGGGTCAACATGACATACCTTGACTCTTGTCTCTTTCCTCAGGTTTTGGGATATTTTTTCTTCTTCTCTTTTCCGTCGAGGGGCTTTGGGGCTGCTGGGCTGGATCCAGCTGCACCCATCAGCAGCTCCATGGTGAAGATGTCTTTGCTTTGTGCTGGATGCCCTGGAGGAAAGCTGGATGATGCCAGGAGGTAAGGTGTCCCTGAAGCAAGCTCAGCCTTAAATCCACTTCCTCACCTCTGCCTCAGAAGGTGGCTCCTCCTCCTCTGGTTCCTTAGCCAGTGCCAACCTCAGGCTGTTTCTAAAATAAGCCACGTCTCTAAAACAAACCATCTTGACCTCAGCTGAGACTCTGCTCATAGGGCAGTGAAAACCCTTTGCCAAAATATTGTCCCACTGACGTTTTCTGGCTGTCCTGTGCCATCACCCTTGCTCCAGAGCCTTGCACAGCCTGACAGGAGGGCAATCTCTCTTGTCCAAACGCTGAAGATCTCAGCCTGGCCCTGCACACCAGCTCTGAGCTGGTTGGAAAAGCCCTCTAAGATCATTGAGTCCAACCATGAACCCAGCACTGACCAGTCCCCTATGACTAACCCATGTCCCTCAGCACTGTGTCTACACGACTCTTCAATCCCTCCAGGGATGGGGACTCCACCACTGCCCTGGGCAACCCCTTCCAATGCCTCAGAACCCTTGCAGCAAAGAAATTCTTCCTCACATCCCATCTCAACTGCCCTGGCCACAACTGGAGCCCATTTCCTCTTGTCCTGTCCCTTGCTCCTTGGTTGAACAGACCCACCCCCACCTCTCTCCACCCTCCTCCAAGGGACTTGCACAGAGCCACAAGGTCTCCCCTCAGCCTCCTTTTCTCCAGGCTCAACACCCCCAGTTCCCTCAGCTGCTTCAATCAAGAGCTTGCAAGGAGACACTGAAATATCTGGGAGGCTTCAGGCTGGAGAGGAGGAGGTGGGAAAGAGGATGGGGTGGTGGTTTTCAAAGTCATAAAGATGATGCATGAGGCAGCTGTGGAGCCCATATGCACTTCATGCCAGAGGACAAGAGTCAGGGCTGCTTGAGGAAGTGATGAAATGGGTTAAACTTGAGAAGAGAAAATCCTTGTGTAGGCGTCGGGGCGTGAGCTTGTGGCTTCTGCTACCCTGTGAGGTTGTGGAGGTGGTTGTTAAACACAAAGGGGTGATTTCATGGCCAGCAGATGAAGAAATAAACAGTAAAGGGATGTGCCTGTCAACCTTGTGAAGCTGCAGCTGCAGAAAGTGGCCAGACACTCCTGTCCCCCCCCAGTAACTCCTGTGCTGATGCTGGTATGGATGCTGGTGTTATGGATGCTGGTGTGGATGCTGTTGGATGCTGTTGGGTATCAGTGCTTTGGCTCTAGGAGATCTTTCTTGGTTTCATCCCAGTGAGTTGGTTCTGAACACAGATATGGCCATGATGGTTTCCCCAAGCTGTGCTGTCACAAGTGGCGTGGGCTTGGGCTGCTCTCCAGCAACCCCTTACTCCAGCCTGTGCTACTTGTGGAGATGTCAGCGCTGTGGGGACACATGGAGAGGGCTGGTGGCTCCCCATGGCTGCACTGACCACCCTTCACCTTCCCAGCCCCTGTGTGGCAGATGGTGATGGTGTGTTTTTCACGGTGTCTTTAGGAGGCCCCTCCATCGCACCTAGAGCAGCCAACCCAAGTGCACATCGCTGCAGAAGAAGCTCATCTCCTGTGCTGGATTGAAAGATCTTGCAAGGCTTTACCATGTCAGCCCAGCTGCAGGTGACCATCACAGGCTGTGAGTATGGAAAGGGACTTGTGTGGGGCCATGCACCTTCTTGGAGAGCACATGCTTGCAGCATTTCCATGCTCTCTTTGCATCCCTGCTTCTGGCTGTAGCAGTGTTGGTAAAGGTGTGTGCCCTGGAGAGACATCCTGGTAGGACCCTCGTTCCTCCCAGTGCTGTGGCATCCTCGTACCTGGGTACCACCACCACCACCTCTTGCAAAGTGGTTCTCCTCCACTGCATGACTAAGGACTGCTTCCCTCTGATCTTCTTCTCCACCCTCCAGCCATGGTGTATCCTCTGGGTCTTCCTCTCTGAGGTTCTTCACTCTCTGGCCATGGTCTACCCTCTGGGACTTCTCCTGTGAGCTTCTTCTCCACCCTCCAGCCATGGTGTATCCTCTAGAACTTTCCCTGTGAGCTTCATCTCTGCTCTCCAGCCATCGTGTACCCTCTGGGACCTTCCTTGAGCTTCCTCTCCATCATCCTTCCTCTTTGCTTAGACAATCTTTCCTTTTGGTACCTGCTCCCTCTTCAGCAACCACCACAACCTTTTAAAAGTGCTACAAGCAGCTTCAGGGTGACAAGTCTGTTAGATTTGGGGGCTGGAGATCTCAGATGTGACTTTCCACTTGCTAAGACCTTTCACACCAGCGGTGCTACGATGGGATTCCCACGCCTGGGGTTTGTACAACCAAGGGTTGGTTCCAGGGTCACACTTGCAGAATGACCCCCACATTAGCTTCATTCTTCTCTGGGGAAACCATAAGACATTTTGAAGATGAAGACTGATATTTAAAACCCTGTTTAGATTCCTCTCCACGTTAAGAGCAGCTCCTCTACTCAGCAGTTGCACCAGGGAGCTGTTGTATTACTCAGAGGTGCCAGGAAATGTGAATATGTGACAAATGAACTCCTTCCAGGTGCATGAGGTGTTTGGGCACCTCACCAAGTGGGAGGATCAGTTTTGCAGGGCTTAACACCTTCTTGAGATGGTGAAACCAAGGTTGGAAACACCTGAAGTGGTCAGAACCTCTCAGACAGTGGTCAGAACCTCTCAGACAGTGGTTATTTAGCAGCCAAGCCCACCAAAGAGCTTGTTTTTCAAGCAATGCTCTTCCTTTCAGGTGTTGAGGGAGCAGCTCCAGATCCAGGAGTGAAGCTGCTGGATCTGGTCCCTGTTCACAACTCCTGATCTACAGAGAACCCCCCAAAAAAGTCCAGATTCCCATTGTTCTCATTCCAAAGGGCAAGGACTTGTCTTAACCAGCTAAGACACATTTATCTAACACACCAACACAGGAGTTAAAGTTTTGATCTTGACAAAAGAGGAAGGAAATCAGCCACGTGGCCAAAGACTCTTCAGAAGTCAGTTGGTAACGTGTCCAAAAAATAAACTCAAATAAAAATAGGATGTCTAAGCAGAACAAACTGCTCTTTGGCTTTTGGTGTAAAACTAACTCATCCTTGCTCTGGCATCTCTCCTGTTTCCAGACCTGTTGCTGGTTTTGCAGAGGTCCTCAGCAGAGGTGGGAATGGCAGAAAGAAGAGTTGCAGCTGAAGGAACCTCCATCCTGATGCACACGCCGGGGGCCAAGAGCGTAAAATTAACCGAGTGGGAATACATCAGGAACAGCACCCCCGAGTTCATCCTGCAGTACTATGTAGATGTCCAAACTACAACCATCTACCCAGCTTACAAAGACAGGGTCATTTTCTACCCAGAGAATGGTTCCATCCTCCTGCAGAACTTGGGAGAGACAGACAGCGGCATCTACAAAGCAACAGTTGATATGATGAAGGACAGAGCTTGGACAATCCTCCTTAAAGTTATCAGTAAGTCAAATGTGTTGAGGGGATGGTTTTCTCAGACAAAGATTCTCAGAAGACAGGTCCACAAGATGGCAACCAGAATTGTCATAGATCTTGAGTTGGAAGGCACCCATAAGGATCATCAAGTCCAACTCCCTGCTCCTCGCAGGACTACTGAACACTAAACCATAGGACTAAGAGCATCTTCCAGATGCTTCTTGAACTCAGTAGGCTTGATGCCATGACCACTTCCTTGGGGACCCTGTTCCAGGGACCAACCACCCTCTCAGTGAAGAACCTTTTCATCATGGCCAATCTGAACTTCTCCTGATACAACTTCATTCCATCTCCTCGTGTCCTGTCACTGGTTACCAAAGAGAGTACATCAGCAGCTCCCCCTCCACGGGACCCCTTGAGGAAGGTGTAGACTGCCATGAGGTCACCCTTCAGTGATGAGGTCACCCCTCAGTGATGAGGTCACCCCTCAGTGATGAGGTCATCCCTCAGCCTTCTCCAGGTTGAACAAGCCAAGTGACCTCAACTGCTCCTCCTATGTCTTCCCCTTGAGCTCCTTCACCATCTTGGTTGCCCTCCTCTGCAGCTCGTCCTGCGTAGCTCCAGGCCTTGCAGACTCTCTTCCTTCACACCACCATTGCCTTTCTCTGTCCCTGAAAAATGAAGAGCAATGAGGGTTCACCCTGTTGCTCAACATCACCCCATGAGCATGCTGCATGGTGAAGGACCTCAGGAGCACGTGGTTGCTATCAAGTGTAACTCCAGAGGTAGTTAAGAGCAGCCCTGACTGGTGCAAGCATTAGCTGAGGGATGGAGTCAGGTCTCCTTTCACACGTGGCCGGGGTCTCCAGCATGCCAGGCTTGTCTCTCTGTGCTTTGGCCCATGTGGAGGTAGAATCAGAGAATCCTTTTGGTTGGAAAAGACCTTTAAGATCATCGAGTCCAACCATAAACCAAACACTGCCAAGTCCACCAATAAACCATGACTGTAAGCACCACATCTATGCATCTTTTAAATCCCACCAGGGAAGGTGACTCCACCACCTCCCTGGGCAGCCTGTTCCAATGCTTGACAACCCTTTTGGTGAAGAGGTTTTTCCTCAGATCCAACCTCAACCTCCCCTGGTGCAACTGGAGCCCATTTCCTCTTGTTCTATCACTTGGATCAGTTTAAACAGAGGCAGCAGCAAAGTCCCATGTTGCTGTTCTTTGGCTAAACTTCATGGTTTCTTTGATTGCTCCATACTTCCCTGTGCCACTGCTGTGCCTGATCTCCAAGGGTTGGTAGTGTCCATCCCAGTGGTGGCAGGGTGGCAGGGGTGGGGACATCTGCTTTCTGCTTTGAACTTGGTAGATGTTGGCCTGCTCCTGCAGTGTCTTCTCTCCCTCCAAACCAACCTTGGGGTGTAAATCAGAAGGGAAGGACCTGCTTGCTCCTCAAGGGGCTCAGTATTCTTGCATCTCAACCAGGTTCCAGGTCCAAAGCCAGGCAGTGCTCATGCTCCTGGGGGTGCTACCACGCTGCTCTCTGCTTTTCAGAGCCTGTGCCCCAGCCTGAGCTCCAGCACAGTTCAAACGTGGCAGGTTCACCCATCGAGCTGGTCTGCGTGGTGCCAGAAGGAACGGTGGCTTCCATCTCCTGGAAGAAGGAAGGACATCTCCTCCCCCAAGAAGAGTGCTATCAGCTCTCTGGAAACATCTCCGTGCTGCAGATAAGGAATGGATGGAAGTCAGACTGTGGCTCCTATTCCTGCAACGTCAGCAACGTGGTCAGCTGGAAGGAGGCAGTTCTGAACCTGACAGTGACAGGTTAGAGCCTTGCCCTGCTGTGGTGGGTCTGGTGGTTCTCATGTCATCGCAGATCCACCTCCGTAGGGTGCAACTGTCTCTCGTGGGCTTTCCCGAGTGAGGAAGACCCAGGACTCATCCCTTCTGGTTTTTCACCATTTTGCCTTCTTCCTGGGCTTGCCATGCTGTGTCTTGGGGTTGTCCCCAGCGCAGGGTTTCCCTCCTCACCCTGCCTTGCAGGTCTCACTCCACCTCTACACCACGCGAAGAGGCTGGCCGTGGTCGCGCTGATGTTCATCGCCGTCTCTGCCACCATCATCCTCACCCTGTTGTGTCAGCTGAAGGAGCACAGGTTCGGTGAGTGCCAGGACCCCAAACTCAACCCTTCTCTCCCCACCATGGACAGGGCAGATGACAAAAGATGAGCCCAGCTCACACAGGTTTCATGGGAAGAACCTTCTTGCCTGGAGTTGGCCAAAAATCATATCTCCTGGGTTTTGGTGACCAAGCACACTGGTGTTTGGGTCATGACATTGGACCCATAACCCAAGGAACATACAGGTCAACCTAGGTCATTCAGTAGCAACATATACATTGATGAATGGAAAACAAACCTAAAGATGTAGCCAACAGCAAGTCTTCCCTCAAAGTCTTTGTAGTCTCCACCAGGAATCATCCTCAGAACAACAGAGACCACCTGGAGAGCAGAGGTGAAGCCCTACAGCTGCCAGGAAAGTTCTCCCATGTGTATTTGTCTCTCAGCATTAACAGTGGGGACATGTCCAGGTTGTGGTGTTTAGGTCTTGCCTTTGAGGGTAATCTCCTCTGAGGAGCTCTCCATACCTGGTGCTTGTGGGAAGAGCTTGTGCCATGTGGGCTTTCCCCCATGAAATGGGTCTCCAGAAGAATCCCAGCACTTGTCAGGTCATTAGAAGAGGGAAAAACTCAGGCTGGAATTGTTGTAAAGTGTCTCTCTAGGTGGAATGAGTGTTTGGTGTGGCATGGAACAACCCCAAATCTGGCTGGTTTCTCCTGGTTCCTTTTGAAGTCAAGTTTCAAGCTCTTGAAAGTTCACCAGGTTTTCTCTTCAGGTTCTCTAAACCTCAGGGTTTCAGTTCTTGACCAAGAACACCCCTTCCTCTTGTTTCTCTTCCCCTTGCAGGCTACATCCATCCCGAGTAACGTTTGCTTCTTCTCCTAGGAGAGGAAGCACGAAAACATCTGATGCTGTCCACCCATGGACTGCTGTGTATCTCCTCTCTCCTCCTGCTGGCCACCTCCATCATCTGGATGCAGGAAGAAGGTAGGATTTGTTTAACCTGATTTGTTCTTCATTCATAGAATCATTAAATCATGGGATGTTGTGAGTGGGAAGGACCCACCAGGATGCTGGAGTCCAACTCCTGTCCCTGCACAGGACAATCCCAACATTCAGCCCATGTCCCTGAGTGGCCTTGGCCACTTCCAGACCCATCCCCAGGCCATGGGGACCCATCTTGGCTGCAGTCTGTGGTCCTGCTCCTGCTTCACGTCCCCATTGCACTGGGTGATGGACCCTGCGCTGCCAGACACGGCAGTTGGGTGCAGGGTCACCACAAAACAACTTCCCTTGCCTTGTTCTCACACCACTGTCTCCACCAGTCTCCATCTCACCTCCTGGTCTGTTTCTTCTCCCGCAGGTCTTTCTGCTGCCTTCATCTTGCTCGGGTTGTTCTTCTTCTCTGCGGTGATAGGAACTGCCCAGGCAGGAGCAGCGGTGGTGTGGAGACCAGCAGCTCTCAAACATTTCAAAACCAAAACGTGTGAGTTGCTCTTTCTGATCTAAACCTCTGGTGGAAAAGGCCTGGGAAGAGTCCAGGAGTAAACTCCTCAGGTTTTCACTCCCAGGAGGGAGCAGAGGAACAAGGGACAGGTGACGTGTCCACAGATATTGTCCATGCCTTGCTCGCCCTCTCACCAAAGCCCAGCTCTTCCACATGCCACCCTGCACTCCTTACCCATTTTCCTCTCATCCACCACCAGTTTTTCCTTCTCCCAGGGTACCGTGTCCTCCAGAACTCTACAGCCCCTACCACGCTCATCGTCAATTTGTTGTCCACCAGCCTCTTGCTCCACAATATCCAGCAGCTCCATGGTAAGGGGTGGCCAGAGTTTGCACCGTTCGTGTCCTTGCTCACCATTCTTCTGGGGAATTGTGGGTTACCTGGGGAATTGTGGGATACCTGAGGAATCTGGCTTCACACAGAGCAGAGAGAGTCCTCAGGTGGCTTTGCATGGCTGGTCCTGCAAGACACCTTGTTGTAGTTGACATCATCGGGGCAACGCCACTCTGAGCGAGGAGCTCGTAGCTCTTAGGTAGCCAAGCAAGGTTTGCCCTGGTGGCTCCATGATTTGGCTCCATGACACAGGGATCTCCCCTTCTCCATCAAGATCCTGGATTCAATTCTTGGTGCCTAAACGTTCAAAGGTAGATGTTGGCCAAAGGAACAACTGCTGCCAAGTTCTCCCTTTCCCTTCTGCAGAGCGAGGCTGCTCAGAGGCCGTTGATCTGACCACCAGCTGTGTCATTGCTGCTGTCGCAATCCTCATCGTGCTGCTGCTCCTCCTATGGTGTAAGTAGCCCCATAGTTTCCTTCCAGGAACCCTAACGAGCTGCTCAGCCATAGAGACCCCCCAGTCTCAGCCATCACACCCTCCCTGGCAGCGGGTGTGAGGACAGATGCTTTCAGTTAGATAAGAGCCAGACTTTTCTTCTAAAGAGTGGGACTCTCTCAGCCTCACCTCCATCCCTGGGAAGGTGGTGGAACAGCTCATTCTAGAGGTCATCTCTAAGCACATAGAGGAAAAAAAGGTTATCAGGAGTGGTCAACATGGATTCACTCAGGAGAAAGCATGTCTGAGCAATCTGATGGTCTTCTATGGTAGCATGACTGGCTGGATGGATGGGGGGAGAGCAGTGGATGATGTCTACCTTGACTTCACCAAGGCTTTTGACACTGTCTCCCACAGCATCCTCATAGGTAACGCTAGGAAGTGTGGGTTAGATGAGGGGACAGTGAGGTGGGTGAAGAACTGGCTTGATGGCAGAGCTCAGAGGGTTTGATCAGTGGTGCAGAGTCTAGTTGGAGGCCTGTGGTTAGTGGTGTCCCCAGGATCAGTACTTGGTCCAGTGTTGTTCAACATACTCATCAGTGACCTGGATGAAGGGGCAGAGTG
>NW_010309891.1:0-25419 GCF_000700745.2 Antrostomus carolinensis | reverse complement strand
ATGCTGGTGCTGAGATGGGCAAGATAGGAGATGGAGGGTTGTGCTGGGAGTTGGAGGCTGTAGGCAGCAGGCAGGGGACTCAGAGCCTTTGGGAGGGAGTTTCAGGAGCTAGGGAAAGGGCAGAGAGTTGACAGTTATAGCATCACTCCTCTGCTTCTCTTTTCTAGCCTGGGAATGACATCAATTCCACCAGGTCCTTCCGTTCTTTTGGTCATGGGCATTACCTTGGATGGGGGAGCCCCCTCACCTACATGTACAACTCCAGAGCCCCTTTTACCTGTGAGATTTCAGCCTTCTCCATGCTCAGCAGCAGGTACTGCGGGCTGTACTCCTCACATCCCTTCAGTCGGTTCCTCTGCATCAGCTGTGATAAATGTAGCAGGAGCATCCGTGGTTTATCTGCTGAATGAGTCAATCTCCATTTTCCTTGAATTAATGAGCTACATTCTTCCTATCTCAGTCCTCATTTTGTGCTGGTTGAGGATATTTATCATGGAGTAATTTAAGAAATGTGGGGATTTTAAACTCTCTCAATGAAAGTGAGGTTTTTGTTGTTTTCCTCTAACCATAATTCTTACTAAAGTTCTGCTGTATAATGCTCTCATTTTTCTCCTCCCCTCCCCATCTTCTTCTAAGTGTGGCTTTGTTAACAGTCTTACAGATTGTGTAGTTCAGGTTTTAGTATCAGTTTTCCATCCCCATCATCGGCATTTCATAAAACCTGCAGAAATTCCCACTCCTAATTTTTTTCCCTTGGCTGCTGGTGTTTTACAGTAAGCAGAACATTTCAGGCTAAGAAAAAAACCACATATTTTCTTCATCAATTAATTGAGTTCTTCTGCCAGCAGAGTCTGAGAACTCATCCAAACTCAACACTCAATTCATACTGTACATCTCATCGAGGTATTTATGAATGATAGTTCAGGAAATCATCTCTTCTAAGGAGAAGGTGCAAAGTACTTCAATGAGAACTAGGACTGAATTTCACATGCTACAAATTATTTCCTGTTCAGGAAAGAAACTTCTCCTCATCACTGGAACATTTTCGTTTTCTCATAAGAAGGTATTTTGATTTTTTCAATTTACCTAACAAATCCCAGCTGAATCCAAACCCCAGCGCTCTTTTAGCTGCTGAAAAGAAACCAGCTCTGGTCCAGTCCTGGACCAGGACAAGTTAAAGGTCCAGGACAGTCCTTTAACTTCCCTCGGGAGCAAAAATCCCTGGTGTGGGGAGTTAATTTATCAACCAATCTTCCCTGCTGAAGCTCTCTTTAGCAAATTTAATTGGGATCTTTAAGGCATCAACAGCGTTGTGTTAATGAATGTTTGTTTAGCAATTTAGGGGTCATTATGTTCCCCAAAGTTCAGACCAGGCAGGGTAATTGTTATTGCTCTGAGGATTCCTGGTGACACCCTAAAGGCTCCGTATCACCGCATAATTTAGCAACCAATTACCACCTAATTGCAGCATTCCTCAACTAGCAAGGTAGTAAAGGAAGAATACACATAATTTTTTTTTCTTTAATTTGTTGGTTTTTAAATATTCTTCCTGATATTTACTGCAGTTTTTCGTTAATGGCAAAATCTCCTTCAAAAGTTGAGAAGTGGTATTACATTATTATCATTATTATCATTATTATTATTATTATTATTATTATTAAAAATAATACCAGAGAACACTGGGATTTTATGGTCTCCAAGGAACTGGAATGCTAAGAGATGAAATTATATATTCTCTGTAAAACAAATTTCCCCCCACTGATAGCCAGGAATGATTATTGCATATTGTATTTAAAGAAATGTGACTAAGGGAAAAAATATCCTATCAAAAAAAAAAAAGGAGTATTAGTCATTGTTTAGATTTATCTTTGATTACTTCCTTTACTAATTGGTATGGTATGATTGAAATTGAGATCTGCCTGCTGCTGGCAATTTATGCACAGGCAAATTTCTCTCAGAGACAACTCCAAAGAGGAAAGAACATTGCAAGACACGTAGTACGATGCACCATAAATTTAATGACTGAGAAGTAGAATTTAAAAATAAAAAAAAAAAATAATAAATGTACGGCGTAAGAAAGCGGCAGGGTTGAATATGGATGAAAGGAATCATCCATGTCAAGGCAGTGCTTTACAGCTGGACACCCAACTCCTACATTTATCAATAAAAGTTACATTTTTCACCCTCATGGATAACAGAGAAAGGCATTAAATCAGAAATGCCAAGCTCCTGCAGTCCCATTAGCTTAGGGAAAAGTGGCGGGTGGTCAGCAAGCGCATGGTCGTGGTCATGAACTCAGTCCTGCATCCGGATCACGCTTTTCTACTTCTGGTTGTTCCTTCTTGGTTTTTCCCTGAGGCTTTATTATGGCCCACACCGGTTGTAACGACGGTAGGACCTTCCATAAAGGCCACCTAGACCTGAATATCCAAGGCTCCCGAGTCCCGAGGAGCTGCCAGAGGAGATGGGGACTCCTCCAGCATTGAGAGCATCACCTACAGCTGCAGATGCTGAGGATCCCACTGTGGTATTCTGTGGGAAGGAGCTGAGGATGGGTCCAGGCAGGGTCACCACCACTGGAGAGGGTTGGATCACGTAGGTTGAGTCCTGGCACTGCCTGACACAGGGCTCATTGCAGCTATTGGCCAACGGGGTTGGTCCACAGGTGGTGGGTGGACACAGGTCGTAGCAGGACATGTCTGCGAGATGGAACCAAGTCTGAAACACAGGGAAGGAAGTAAACACAAGAAAAAAATTGTAATTATAGTCATTAAGCTGCTAAAATGTTGGAGAGTGCAAGAAACTAACTAGAGACTGTGTGGAGAATGGAATAATGTGTTAGGCAGGTTCAAAGGAGACTTCAATGAAACCCAAACTCCTCTATGCTGCAGATGACAGCTCAAGGGGGAGCTCTGCCTGTTCCTGAGCAGTCTGATTGCTCCTGTTCCTCAACACTCCTCCAGGATTCCTCCAGACCTGCAACAGGTGAGGAACCAGGGACAAGGTTTATGATCTCCTGTATGATATAACTAGGAGAAACTTCACTCCTCAACAGAGGGATGGAGAAAAAATTCTTCAGCAGGTTGAATTGAGGAACACAACCTAATAATGGGACACTCACTGGTGAAAGGGAGCTCTTATCCTCCCCACAGATGGGCTTGTCTCTTAAACAGCAAAAAGGGCAAATATTTGCCTAATTCTTATTTAATCACCCCCTTTTCTTTGTGTTTATTTCCTCGTCCATCAGCCTGGCAGACAAAGCAGCTTTCTGCCTGTTTCTGAAGGGACGGAGAGGCAGATGGAAGCCAACAGTATCCAAAATCATTTAATAAGCAAATAGAACAGGCAGAAGCTTTACTACTGATATTTCAGTTACAGGTTATTGACGTGCTGCAATGGAGATCTAGTGCCAAAGTATTCAGTATTTTAGATGGAGATGATTCAAATATTTCTGGTCCCAATGGGGTGAGGAATGGAGAAGGATTATTTTCATGTGTATCCTGGTGTAAGGAGGGATATACATTCAATACTGCTCAGCACACTTTTGAAAATTCAAGCCCACTGCTTCTGAAAATTTGAGCCCACTACTTTTGAAAATTCGAGCCCACTTACTTGTCTATCTACAGAAAAAAGCTCAGAGGAAAAACCAAAATCTCTCTACAGATTCTTCACAACCGCTTCCAGTCGCTGAGCAATTCACATGCAGAGATTTGAACAACTTGGAACTGAATGATCCAGTGACACAAAGGAAAAAAAAAATGAGTCTGAAATCTTGTGTCCAGCAATTGCCACCCTGCAAAGAACAGCTGCCCTCTGTTAGAGAAAAAAAGCTACTTGCAGGTCTCCCCCACACACAGATAAAGAAACAGAGACCTTAGATTTCTATAGACAAGATGAAAAATAAAATACAATAAAGCAAGAATTCAGGACATTGAAAGTGAGCAGATTCAGACTTACCTTCTTCTCCAAGGGGAATAAAGCAGAAGAAGTGGATGGCAGCAGCTCTCACCGTGCTGACTTTTATACTGTGATCCAGAGCGCCTGAGGACCCGAGACATGCTTTGTGCATGTACTATTCACCAACCAATTGCTTAAGACTTCTTGGATGCAAAATATTCCCAGTTGATGATTTACTTTTTCCTTATTGTTTGTATTTATTGGCTCCATTTCATTTCCTCACCATAATGGATGCATTCCACTAGAGAGGTTTCTTTTTATCTTAAAATCTTATAAACCTAGTTAATTCCTAGTCAGATCAACTGATTCATCTGAGTCACTAAAGAAATTATTTTGCACCCTAAGGACAATATATGCAATGTACATCATTTGACACAGATGAATAGATTTATTAGGAAAGACACATGTGAAATCCCCTATGAAATCCCCCGTGAAATCCCCATTCCCTCTTCACAAAGAATGTAAATTTTGACACATCTCACCCCCCAAAAAAAGCCAGAAATTACTATTTATGACTCTGAATTAGACTTTAGGTTTGCCACATTCCTCTCAAACAACCAGACAGCTGCACAAATTCAGAAAATCAGAGTTACAGAAAGCACTTAGCTGAGCTGATTACACTTTACCAGACTCAAAGGTACTTCCTGGGAAATAGATTATTTGAGGGAAAATATTGATTTACTTTCTTAACTCAGGAGACAGGATGAAAATCTATCAGCAAGTCTGATCTATTCATTTAATATCCATGCAGGAATTTGAGACACAGCTCTTCAATTTGGGATCTGAGTGTCCAAGTCTTTCATCTAAGGAGTCTGCAGTTTTTGCTTTCTTCCTACATCAAACTCCAGGAAAACAATTCAGGTCAGATTGAGGATGCATGTGAATTTTAGACTAGTCAGAGACAGTGACACTTAGTCTTACACAAGCTTACCCGTGGGGTCATTAAAGACGCCAAACATTTTTACATTTGCCATTAAATTATTATTTTCCCCTCCTGTCTCTTGCACGATTATACAAAATTATACTCCAAATTAATGGTAACTACTTACAGAAGTTTATAATATTCTTGTCCTTTTTTTCCTCTTTTGAAAGCAAATAACCCTGTCTTCATTTCGCTTGATCTTAAAAGAACATTGCAATGTGTAACAATTCAATTTCTTTTTCAAAGGCAATTTCTAGATTAAAAAGTAATTGCATACAACGTATGAACAGACTTTAGGGCAGGGATCGGTATGCCAATCTCCTTTCACCTCATGTTTAAGTCATTTCACTAGAGACACGCAAATTATCTCTGAACTGTGAGTATCTTCAGGAAGATCTCCTGGGAAATCAGTGCTGATTGTACACTTTTGAAGAACAAAAGTCTTCCAGGTTCACAATACACTTTCATCAATGGCTCAGACATGCAAATGATGGACTATCAGAAAAAGTGACACCATTTGAACATGATCAGCATTTAAAATTTGTGACCAGGATTACTCATGAATTTCACAAACTTCCTCACATCATCTGGTGTCACAAACTGGAGCCCTTCCATTTTTTAAAATTTATTTATTTTTTAACTGAAAATACAAGATATTTGCACAAAATCATGTTAAAAATCCCATTCCAATCATCAGCCAGCGGATGTCTTTAAGTAGATGATGACCCATCAATGACACTCCTGATTGAAGCTCCACTTTCCTTGAGATCTACCAGTCTTTCCCCAATGTTCTTACCAACACACTGCAGTATTAAAAATGTTAAAAAAATATATTCCATCATAGCAATATTTATCTACAGACCTGAGGAGAAGCATGTGGTTTTGCAAGCAGGCTCCTCAAAAGGTAGAGTGATGATAAAAAGAATTCACAAGTCCTCTCCTGAAAGTGGTCATATGTCAATTTAGCCTGGCTGACTCAATCTCCTCACCCCAGGAGCTGAAAGTTTGGGGATATTTCTCAGAATATTACAAAAAATAATGACCTTAAATCTCACAGTCACTTATCAGGGTTGAAATTACACACTCAGGACTTCGATTAAAAGCTCTTGTTGTGACAGCAGGTGGTAATCCCATGGGCTTGTGTGACTAAAATGTTAAAGAGCAGACAAAATTCCTAAGCAAACTGAATTTTGACTCATCCACCTTTTGGGAAGGTGGAGTCGGTATAATGAAGCCAGGCATGTTTAATAAATGCAAACCAAAAAAGATGAAAGAGACACCATGGATGGTGGTTTTCATCCAACGCCAGGAGAAATCCAGGCAATAAACATAAACAGTAAACAAAACCATTTCACTAGTGGGAACCCAGCCATATGCAAATAAATAAATAAATAAATTAATGCAGGAACTAGTTAATAAAGGTGCAAGAATGTCTCAGCTCCTGCAGGCAGCCTGAGAAAGCTATAAAAGCTCTTCCAGAGCCTTCCTGCCTCTTCCCTTACCCCTGTGTGCACAGCAGATGCTACGATTCTACTTTCAAATTTACAACATTTGGTATTGAAATACATTTTCCCTGACAGCAATAGCAAATATTTAGTGTTCTGTAACAACAACTCATATTATTAATGTTATTTAAACAACTCATGGGTTTAAGCTGAAAGAGGGGAGGTTTAGATGAGATATTAGGAAGAAGTTCTTCACTGTGAAGGAGGTCAGACACTGGAACAGGTTGCCCAAGGAAGTTGTGGATGCCCCCTCCCTGGAAGTGTTGAAGGCCAGGCTGGATGAGGCTTTGAGCAACCTGGTCTAGTGGAAGGTGTCCCTGCTGATGGCAGGGGGGTTGGGACTGGATGATCTTTAAGGTCCCTTCCAATCCAAACCATTCTATGATTCTATTCTTTTTGTTTTTTCCTATGGGACCAACTTGTTCTGGTTATTCAGCGATAAATATTAACAGAGACGAGTTTATCAGTTGAGAAAGGGAAGATGTGGACAGTTGTTTTGTTCAGAGTGTGTGTTCTGGACCATGAACTGCTTTTTTATTGTCTAGTACTGTGTGTTACTGCACACGCTGCCCAATTACATAGACCCTGGTCTGATATGAAATGATATTCCCAAAGCAAACACCGTAACAACTTGAAAGTCAGCCCCTGAGCTTGTCTTACCTAGAAAACATGCTCTGTAACATGAGGATCTAACTCCTATTCTGCAGCAGTGAATAAACCACTTTCTGATTCACCTCAAAACCTATCATTTATTTTGGGACCACGCTAGACTTGTTGCTGTGATAAGTTTTAACCCCAAAAAGACAGGGATGAAGGGGGAAATGAAGCTCAAGGCTTGGGTTTGCTTTCTGGTTTGAAGAAGTGAGTTGCATACCAGATCTTTCTGCTACCATTTCTTGAAGGAAAGATCTCAACCTTGGAAAGTATCTCCATGCACCAGGGGTTACATCTGCAGAGAGGTTTGGTGCACTTTTTTCTTCTAAGTTTTAGAAGAAAACTTAACAGAGAATTGCAGAAAGGGATTGGAAGAGGGAGAGAATGTGCTTTGTCATGAAAAATGTCATTATTCATCCACCTGAAGATACCTTCAGTGTAGTGCCTCAGCCATAACTCCTTCCAACCATAAAAATACTGTGGAATTTTAACTTCTCTGCTGTGTTAAATATACAGGGTGAGCTCCACAGGTTGATGGTTGATCTCCATAAAATGAAACTATTTTGCAACAACTGCAAATGGATGATGACTTCTTTGGAATGCAGCCTCTTTGATTAAGCAATAGCTTCAGTTGAGATGGCAAAAAAGTATATTACACATTTAATTCAGTCCAACCTTCTGCTGTTGGACTGAATTAAATCAAACTGCTCACTTTGCCTTCTCTTCTGTTGTTTATTAAGAAAACCTACTCCTTAAAATTATTAATTCTCTCATGGAATTGATGTACCTCCTTTAATTTAGCTCTGCTAATGACCATGGGCAATAGAACTTTGTCAACATCTTTCCCTGACTTTAATTACAGTTCAACATCAATCTGGCCAGACATAGACAAAGACTCCAAGCAAAAAAAAATCATAGATATCAGGTTGTGAGTCGTATGGGTTGACAGGACATGGAATCTGGAAGAGCTTTTCAAACCTGGTAGAGCTTTTCAAACCTTCTGCCTTTAGGAATCAAAGCTCCCAGTCTCAAAACACTCCCTTTATCACAACACAGATGAGCAAGGTGGAACAAAGCAAAGCCCAATGAAGTTCATATTTATTAAGCACAACAGGTTGGAGTCAGTTTGTAAAGACACGTTGAGAAAGGGTTAGGACTTAAAATCTTGTAATCACTTTCTCCCAGATGTGCTTCCCAGTTGTGGTGGTTTCACTCCTTTGGTTGCAGCCAAACACAGTAGCTCTCTCATTCCTCCCTCTCCCAGGGAAAAGGGGAGGGAATTGGAAGGGTGAAAGTAAGAAAACTCGTGGGTTGAGATAAAAACAATTTATCAATTGAAATAAAATAATAATGATAATAACAGTAATAATAGAATATACAAATGAGTGATGCTCAGTGCAATTGCTCACCCCCCACTGACCAATGTCCAGCCCATGCCAGCCAGGAATCCTGGAACAGAGACAGTCCCAAAACTTCAATCCCAGAAGAGCGAGAGCCCAAGTGATCCCTCAGAGAATCCCCCTCAATTTCCAGTCAACCCTGGTTAATATACTGACCATGATGGGATATGAAATGGAATAATCTCATGGCACATCCAAATTCCAGTTCTGGGTTTTGCTAATTATGACGCTTCCCTCTCCCAATCCTTTGCACCTGCAAACTGGCAAAACGTGATGACCTTGGACATCCAGCAGCAACTAAAAACATCACCACCTCATCAACATTCTTCTCATAACAAATCCCACACTGAAACCAAACCACAGCTCTTCTGTCTACTAAGAAGAAAATTAGCTCTATCCTAGTGGAACCAGAACACCAGGCCAGCAAATTTTAAAGGCCGATTCCCTTGCACTAACACCACAAAGCCCTCTCTTCCTCCCCTCTGAGCCTTACCAGGGCCTGATCTCAGCTGCCAAGAGGTGCTGGACCCATCAGAAAGCTCTCAAAGGGCTGTACCAGCTTGGTGCCTCTGTCCCACCACCTCTACCCTGAGCACACTCAGCTCTGCTCAGGAAAAACATCATCTCTCCCTTCTTTTAAAGGGGTTTTCCTACGTATCACAGGTAGGGTCAAGAAAGCCACAATCTTCTTCTAGGTAATAGCACATAGGTCCTGTTTGTGCAGAAGCTGACAAAGGATGAGTGGAGGCAGTGCTTCAGAAAAAGGTTTCTCCCTATAATTTCTGATGTTCCTCGTGCCTGTGGATTTTCCTTCTCCATCTCTCTGTCCCCATTTCTACACAGATCCTCTTTGTCTGCTTCATCTACAGAAGGATAAGGAGAAAAGTGTTCCCCTCAGTGAGCTTTTCCCTGAAATTAGGCTATTCCACTTCTCATTGAAGGGGAGATGATCCCTCTTCTCAAATCAGTTTATTGCCCCGTTCTCATCCCTCTTCAAAGACATCCTCTCAAAACAAAAATTTTCTCATAAAAGAAAGATATTAAAATAATTAAAGGGCCTCTTCCCATCTCCATAGTACATTAGGGAAAGGATCTTTAAAGTGTAAACAGAAGCAGCTCTTCTGAACTTAAAGATTTCCTGCTTATGCAGCGACAGGAGACACCTCAATGCAGGTGAACATCAACTCTTTCCAGCCTTTGATAAATTGTCTCAGGCTGGATTTACCACATATAGACAAAAGAAAAAAAACCAACATTTTTTCCACAATTGAAATATGACTCGTTCTCGTTTGGCAATTGGCTTGAAGTTATTTGCATGGGGTGTTCTGGGGTTGATGACTTGCAAAGGGACTTGTTTCACCACAGACATGCTGGGAAAAGGGGTTGGGAGAAGAAAGAAATACAGGCAGACTCAGAATATGATGCAGCACAAATTTAATGAGGTTGAGGAATGGAAGGAAGCAATGTAAAGTGTAAGGAACACATTTCCATGGTCCACTGAGGACAGTACCCACTCATCCCTCTCACGACGACACACTCAGCAAAATGAGATCTTCATTGTTTCAGGGGACTGTACTAATTCAGTCATGCAGAACAATTTCTAATAGTGACATCTTCTACCTAGATATTGTCAAGTACAAAAAAAAGCGTAAGAGAACAAGACATTTGATCAGAAATATAATGCAAAGCATAACGAAAGTAAGACAAGCAAAGGCTTGATTTTAGGAGATGCCAAACTCTCACAGCTCCATGAATTCAAGTGGAGTTGTGGGTATCTAACATCACTTCTGAAAACCATGGCCATGAGCTCAGTCCTACATGGCGTCGTGCTTCAGTGTTCCCGGTCATTTCTTCTTCCTTGCTCCTCACGCTTTAGTATGGCCCATAGAAGCCGCTGCGGTAGTTGTTGTAGCGACGAAGGGCTCGGCGGTCCCCCCTGCCCAAGCCTGGGTAACCAAAGCTCCCAAATCCCAAGGAGCTGCCAGAGGAGATCGGGACCCCACCAGCACTGAGCGCGCTCCCGACAGCTGCAGATGCTGAGGATCCCACAGCGGTGTTCTGAGGGAAGGAGCTGAGGATGGGTCCAGGCAGGGTGACCACCACAGGAGAGGGTTGGATGACCACGGTGGAGTCCTGGCACTGCCTGACACAGGGCTCGTTGCAGCTGTTGGCAAGTGGGGTTGGTCCACAGGTGGTGGGTGGACACAGGTCATAGCAGGACATGGCTGTGGAGTTGAGGTAAATCTGAAACACACACACACACAAAAGAAAAATGCAATACAAGAATTTCAATAAAACTCTTTGTACAGGTAAAATTCCCTGATGAAGAGGGTGTGTAACAAACTGACAAGAGATTCCAGAGGGAGCAAGATGACATTTTTCACCAGATCCAGAGGACATACTTTGAAAATAAGAGGCTGAGCTTGCATTTTCTTTAAGGAGACTGGTAGGGAAGGTAGCACTGGTTCTTCTCAGTTGGTAACTTACCCTGAAGCCTCCATGGTTAGTCAACTCACAAGGGTGAGGGAGATTGGAACTAGATGACCTTTAGGGTCCCTTCCAACCCAAACCAGCCTGTGATTCTATGATTTTCCACTTTCTAAAACTGAGAGAAGGGATGTCCAAGATGGAACATACCCTGTTCATCCCAGGAACAAGGGTACATGCTGGTTCTGAAAGCCTCTTGACTGCCATTGCCCTGAGCACGTGGCCATAACCCTACCCATGGAAAAGACACTTCCAACACTTCCTCTGGCAGTTGTGGCTGCACACAGGAAAACTCTGAGGGCTCTACATGTCCTAGAGAAATGGATGTTGACTCTGTAGCCTTCAGATGAAGGTGCTCTGCTAGAAGGGTTAAGACTCAGCTTGTTAGTCCTGACTCAAGGCTTGCCTCTTTGCTAAACATTCAGTGATGACAAACATCTGACCTAATTAATCTTTCCCATTTCATTCCTCTCACTTCCTTTCATGCATATTCCATCTTGGACATCCCTTCTCCCAGTTTTAGAAAGTGGAAAATCATAGAATCACAGACTGATTTGGGTTGGAAGAGACCCTAAAGATCATCTAGTTCCAACCTCCCTACCATGAGCACCTTCCACTACACCAGGTTACTCAAAACCTCATCCAACCTGGAACAGAAGCTTAAACCTTTAAAATCTGTTCAATAAGATGTAGAAGGACAGGCAGCTGAATTCAGGAACACTTCTAGTTTTGTGTATTGCTGTTAATCACAGAATCATTAGCAGATCTCAGAAGCTACAGTGCAAATCTATCCACAGTTGTTTGGAGGATGGAGAAGCAACTGGTTAAAGATCAGCCCTTGCCTGCTGAAGAACCATGAATTGAGTTTCAAGGCAGGCATGGACTGATGATTGCTTTTTAAGTGGAGACCCAGGACTGCCAGTATTGGCCAGTATCCCCATGTTCTTCTGATCTTCTGGCCTCATCTGAATTTTCCACACACCAACACGGTGCTCTAAACAGACCCAAGAATTCACTACAGATATTTTACGTTCAGCTGCAGGACCTGAAAACCTACTCGGATCCCAAAGTTGAATAAATAGACCTAACTGGCTAACTTGTGGTTAATTAATTGCCCCATTCAATGATTTTTGTACCTGACCACGGACAGAAAAATTCCTCTTTCATAAAAAAAAAACCCCTTCCACCCTCAGAGAAAAAAAAAACCTGAATGTTCTTACAACATCAGTGAAGAAAAGCTACAAAATCATCACAGCAACAATTCAACATTAAAAAAAGAGAATAAATGGGGTTAAACTTACCCAATTCACCAAGGCAAAGAAGGCAAGAGAAACGAATGGAAGAGCCTCCAGTTGCTCAGGTTTTTATACCGAGTCCCAAGTTGCCCGACAACTTGGGACATTCTTTGTGCATGAAGTTCTTGATGAGCCACTACTGATTACATGGTTTTTTACCTCAGTATTTGTGTTTATTACTGCTTCACTTCCTTATCTTGTGGCATGTATATCTGACCACAAACTTCTTTCATCTTAAAATATTCTGGGTCAAGTTAATTTCTGGGAACACTAGAATGATTAATTCAGAATAATTTATTCTGCTTTCTAAACCCTTTTGGATCTACCTGGTGTCATTAAAGGAGATTAAGCATCGTTTACATAATGCAGTCCCTTGTACCCTTCTCTGCAAGGTAAATGCTGTTGGAAATGGTGAAGAATTTCAGCTTTTGGAATTCAACCCTTCTAGTTTGAGGATTCAAGAAAAAAGAGAATGGGGAAAAAAATGGGAATGGGAAAAAATGGAAATGGGGGAAAAATGGAAATGGGGAGAAAAATGAGAACGAAAAAAAATGGAAATGGGGGAAAAAAATGAAAATGGGGGAAAAAATGGAAATGGGGAAAAAAATGGAAATGGGGAAAAATGGAAATGGGGAAAAAAATGGAAATGGGGGAAAAAATGGAAATGGGGGAAAAAATGGAAATGGGGAAAAATGGAAATGGGGAAAAAAATGGAAATAGGGAAAAAATGGAAATGGGGGAAAAAATGGAAATGGGGAAAAAATGGAAATGGGGGGAAAAAATGGAAATGGGGAAAAATGAGAATGGAAAAAAAATGAGAATTGGGAAAAAATGAAAATGGAAAAAAATGAAAACGGGAAAAAAATGAAAACGGGAAAAAAATGAAAACGGGAAAAAAATGAAATGGAAAAGAGAGACTGATTTTTTTTCAGAAAACAGTCAGAAATATACTCACAATTTTCACCCAACTCCAGCCCCCAAAATGAGAGAAGAACCATGAACACTGTTAAAAGGGAAGGACATTGAGGAACCAACCCTGTGAGAGTCAGGAGGCACTGAAGGGTATTATGGCTGTGTGCAAAGGCTGAGATTTAACTAGAAAAACACTTAAGATCCTGCTTTTTTAACATAGAAGAACAAATAAATTAAAAAAATATTAGAAATCTAAGCTAAGGAGGTTATATCAAACGATAACACATCTGTGGAAGAGTCTGAAGGACAAATTTTATTAATACAGGATCTTTCCTGGTTGTCTCTAATTCTGGGCTTGATCTCTGAGGAGTTCTTTATCTAAAGAATCCACAAATCCACTTTTATTCTTATCTCAGACCTCAAAACATCAGCTACATCATCACACGCCTAAATCTGTGGCATCTCTTGGTGACATTTGTTCTCAAGGAAGAGTTCTGCAAAAGATAAAGCTTTGCAAAACTGTGGCAGAAGAAATCACATCCCAGAATTGTTCCTTTTCCTATTCCAGCATTCATTTTTCCAGCTGTCCCTGGTGCAGATGTGTTAGAAACGAGTGGTAACCAGTTGAAGAAGCATCAAAAATATATATATAAATATATAAAGTGTCATAATCTCTTCACTTGCCATCAATTTTCCTGCAGTTTTTGGATTGAGCAATTAAATTGGGCTGCTTCTATATGGGGGGCTTGCAGGATATATCATAAAGGGGTAAAATATCTCTATATCTTGTTATTTTTATATTATGTTATATTTAAAAGGGGAAATTTCTGTTGTTTTTATAACTGTGCTTAGTTTTACGCTGGGGATATGGTGGTAGATGTGGACTTGGCAGTGTTGGGTTTATGGTTGGACTCGATGATCTTCAAAAAGTCTTTTCCCAGAAAAACAACTTTATGATGGTGGAAAATACAGAAACAATCCTAGAGACAGAGATGAGTACTGAGATTTTTTTTGCTCTCCTAGCACTTTAACTACTGAGACATGTAAATCAGCTCTAAATTAGGAGTGTCTTCGTTAAGATCCCTTGGGAACAGAAACTTGTTTGGCTTGGTCATAGGTTCCTGAGAACTTCAAAGTTTATCAGAAGCTTTTATTAAAGTGCTGGGCATGCAAAGTATCATATTATGTGCAAATTGAAGATATGTGACCTATATTTGAATCCTCATATCACTTCTAATAATGTCTTATTAGGATTTAAGAGTGCAGGTCAGTCATTGGGTTCCAAAATGTATGTTATTGTGCCTGGCTGCAGCAGTAACAGCTAATTTATTTTTAATTAAAGAAAAAAAAAAAGAGCTCAAGGTTTGGTTTAAACCATCTCATATTTCAAGGAGATTATCAAATAAATTGCCCTAGCCTTTTTTAGCTTCACCAACCCTCTCCATACCTCAGTTCTTCTCCATATTCTAAGGGATTAGCAGGCTTTTTCCAAAAATAATTACCTCTCTAGTGGCAGGTACCTTGCAGCTATTTGAGGACTTAATTTGCATAACAATATCTATAGATTAGTTTCATTAAATTTTTTCTTCATCCAAGCTCTGCTTGGAAAACACTGAACACTTTTCAAATCAGATGATGAGTTTAAAAAGAGGATCAGGCAACATTTTCAGAGATGTCTACAGCCTTCCTTGAAAATAATGACAATAATTATTTTTCTAGCTCCAGCCACTTTGTTACACAGTCAGAAGAAATGGTTTGATCTTGGAGATGAATTAAAATGAGTGAATCAGAAGCTCACAGCTTTTTTTTTTTTCTTGTATAATCAAGAACAGACCTATATATTCAGATTATAATTACAATTTTTGGCATAATATGAGAACAGCCTCCCGAGACATCCGTGGGTGACTAAATGTCTAAAAAAAATTAAATAAATAAAATAAAATCTTAATCAAAATGGAACTGGACGCTTAACTCACAGTAATCTCCATGGAATGGCTCCAGACACAAAAGTGATCCTAAAAATCTGTGTATTGAGGAACAAACACACAGAAAATGGAAGCTTTCCTGGCAAGAAGAGTGTTGATCTGCAATAACTTTTGAATTGTAATTAATTAGCTCTTTAAACAGGAACAGGTGCCTCAGAGGCTTTTAACAGTTGAAGGAATCTGGAAAAGTTCTTGCAAGTCAGAGCCCTCCCCATGTCTTTCCCTTCTCCCACCATTCACAACAGCTCTCTGAGTTCCTCCTTTTATCTCAGCCCTCGGGTTTTTTAGCTAATTAGACTAATAAAGATGCTTATTGGCAGCGTTACCAACAGCCAGGTGTCTCCTACACAACCAGCTGAAGTTCACACAATAATGTGGGACACCAGGCTCCAGACCTCTGAGAGTGAACTCTGCTAATGCCTGCACTGTATTAACAATTTCTGATTGATTTCTGGATTAAAACAGTGTGGTGGTTGCACTGGGCTGGCAGCCAAACCCAACCGCTCGCTCACTCCCACCCAGGGGACAGGGGAGAGAATTGGGGGGCAAGGGGAAGGAGACTCGTAGGGTGAGAGAAGAACAATTTAATCATGGAAATAAAATAAAAATTAAAATAGTACTGATATTAAAATAGTAATTATAGTAATAATAGTAATAAAATATGCAAATGAGTGATGCCCAGTGCCATTGCTCACCACCCACTGACCAAGCCTGGCCCGTTCCCAGATCACGATCCTGGAGGAGCGACTATCCCGACCTGAAACCACAAACCCAGGAGAGCCAGAGCCTGAGCGAAAGCCAGAGAGAGCAAGAGAGGAAGAGCCCCTCATGAATCTCCTGCCCATGGGGGACAGGAGATGGAACAGCCCCTTGGCAGAGCCAAATACCAGTTTAGTTTATAAATTTAAACATTCCAAGTCCACTTAGATCTTGCACTTGCAGACCAGCAAAACACAAAGTCCTTCGACTTCCAGTGACAACTGAAAACATCGGTGTGTTATCAATGTTCTTCTCACAACAAATCCCAGCTGAACCCAAACCTCGGCACTGTTCTAGCTGCTGAAAAGAAACCAGCTCTGGCCCAGTAAAAACCAGGACAAATAGAGGATGTATCTAGAGTTTAAGATTGTTTCCTTCAGTCAGACTGGACATCTCTGCGTGGCATTTCCATTTCTATTGCAACCCACCACTCATTATTTGCTGTAATTTGTTGTTTGGCCCAAGCAGTTGAATAGGTGTAATCTGAATGTGTAATCTGAGTTGCTTTTTGGTGTAATCTGAGTTACTTTTTGTGTAATCTGAGGTACTTTTTGTGTAATCTGAGTTGCCTCAAGCTTGCAATTTGAGCTTCACAACTTCATTTTCTGCTGCTCAGTTCCCCTGAAGGCAAAGGTGTTCGAATATAGGTAGATACATAATCCTCAAAGTTCATACCTTAACATGGTTATTTTCATTGTTAATGTTCTTAAAATATTGTTAGGAAGGACTTTAAAACGACTAAAGTTTGACATTTGGTTTTGCATCTTACTAGGGTCTAATAAGCTTCAACAATTTATGTCACAATTTCCCTTTTTGTCAAAAAAAAAAACCCCAAAAATAAGTAAAGTGACATCTGCATACACATCTGTGGAGTAATTCTACAAAGAGCCAGGTGTAGTGTGGTCCTTACACTGGAATTCAATGGGGAACAGTAGAAGAAAACAACAACAACAACAACAACAAATAATAATTTACACTGGAGGGAAGAAATCATTTAATCACCAAAACCTCTGCAAAACACCACACCCCAAAATGGGTGGGCTTTAGTTGTTTTTCAAATATGTTTGAATCATTTTTCAAATATGCTTGAGTCATTTTTCAAATACATTTGAATAATTTTTCCAAACGCAGATGTTAATTATATTTCAAATTGCAAAAGTACAATTAGTGTTTCCCTACCCATGGCCCTGCCTGGCAGATCCACCTTCCTTGTAGAACAATGTCTTGGTGCCACCAAGGCTGAGGAATATTTATTTGCAATCCATCACCTCTGAGCAAGGGATTGCTTAATCGTTGATATAAATTCTTTTCACAAAGCATCGTTTCACGAGATCTCACTCACCTGCATTTTGCTGCAGTTACACGTCAGGTCCCTGATTTTACATTTAGAAACAAATATTTCTTTAGTCATTTTAGGAAGGAACGTTTGGAGCTGGAAACCCAGGACTAACACGCTTTGCCATCTCAGTAAGAAAATAATGGGGTTCATATTTAAAAATAAACTTTGAAATGACAGAATTTTACATAAGGGGTGAAAATTTAACTGTCATTTCACTCCACAGATGCCGGCAACCAGTGAGTGTCCACAAGTACCTCTGCCAAACCCAATTATTTCATCATCAACCCATGAAGATCCACACAGAGGCACCAAGAGCTTGATTGACAACATGAGTTACCAATCTACCTTGAAGTAGCATTAGATAAATTTGCATTAATTAAAAAAAATATATATAAATAACTCAATATGATCTGCAGGAGGTCTCCTCTTAGAACATTCCCCACCCCAGTTCCTCATGGTCACCAGAAACGTTTCTGTTGAACCAGAGGAATCTGGTAACAAGTGGTTTAAGTGGATGGTCTTACCCTCATGATGAAAGTGAGAGTTGGGGAAGGAAATGTACTGAAAGCTCTAGTACTTGTGTACTTGCTAATTGATTTCTGCAAATAAAGCTGCTAATTGGTTGCAAAGTATCTCCCTTGTCTATACAAGATGTTCCCACAGTTTCCTGGCTGTAAAGTGACCTCTTGACCTAAGAGCTCATCAACCAAACTCTTTCTTTCTAATCAACAGGAAAAAGTAGCTTTCAAATTACTACAACAGAGGAACATGAAGACATTTGGTAACAAATTGAGCTGCTAGAAGTTTTCCAAACAAAGACCAGGGGACTTGGATTTGTGATGCGGCGTAACTTTAATGAGAGCAAAAAGCAGAATTAAAAAAAAAAAAGTACAAAGTATAAGTAGATATTTCTAGGATTCAATAAGACAACAGTTAAAATGTCTTTTCATCCTGGGTTGTTTTTTTTTTTTCTCAGTGCTGCTTTGAACTGAGACAATAAAGTCTCATCTACAGCAATAGAAAAAAATATATCTATATTTCATCAGAAGTATGAAGTATTCAAAGAATAAGACAAACAAAGGCCTGATTTTAGGAGATGCCAAACTCTCACAGCTCCATGAACTTCAAGTGTGGAGTTGTGGGTATCTAACATCGCTTCTGAAAACCATGGCCATGAGCTCAGTTCTACATGGGGTCGTGCTTCAGCATTCTTGGTCATTTCTCCTGCTTGCTCCTCAGGCTTTATCACAGCTCGCTAAAGCCACTGCGGTAGTAGCGACGGACGGGTCGGCTGTTCCCACTGCTCAGGCTTGGGTAACCAAAGCTCCCAAATCCTGAAGAGTTGCCAGATGAAATGGGCACTCCCTCGGAGTTGAGGTTGCTGCCCACAGCAGCAGAGGTGGTGGATCCCACAGCAGTGTTCTGGGGGAAGGAGCTGAGGATGGGTCCAGGCAGGGTGACCACCACGGGAGGAGGTTGAATGATGTAGGTTGAGTCTTGGCACTGCCTGACACAGGGCTCGTTGCAGCTGTTGGCCAACGGGGTTGGGCCACAGGTGGTGGGTGGACACAGGTCGCAGGAAGACATGTCTGTAGGACAGAGAGAAGTCTGAAATACAGGAGAGTAAATTCAGCAGAAAAGCTGGATGAAGTTTTAAAAAGTCAGGTGAGAAGATAACAGACGTGAAAGTTTCTAGAAAAGGTGGGCAGAGAGTTAATCATGTATTAGACCAAAATCCACAGCAGGCAGCATGAAAATAGTTTCTCTTATTTTGATAAAGCTGCTGGAGATGTCTCTGCTCTTCATCTGGCCTCTAAACTGTGGTTCCAGTCATGGTAAAACTCAACCAAACCCTTCCCAGCAAAAGCTTTTCCCATTCTTTGGTAGTTTCCCTTTGCACTGTCTCCCTGGAGAAGGTCCAGTTGGGTGTTTACCAGGAGATGGAGAAGAGCAGCTGAAGTTCTCAGCACACATGGACAATGGTGCTGAGCTGAATGTTGCCACGTAACTAGTTTAGTGTCTTAAAACTAGAATTTAGGTGCTCACAGCCCAGCCAGCAGCACTTGCAGGACTATAGAAAAGGGTTTGTAAAACTATAGGAGAGGGTTTGAGAAGCAGCATTTGCTCCCAAATATCATATGTCCAGAACAGGCAAATTTAGAGTGTGAAGAAGGATTATTTTCCCAGATTATATAGAATTTATATAAGGATTTTATAATTATATAGGATTATACAGAATTTATATAAGGATTATATAAATCCTCAGAGGTTTCTGCCTTGATTTGAATTCAATGTATTTGAGTTTGCTGGGATCCCTGCTCTTCTGCCTGTGATAAAACAGGACTTGGGGGGATAAATCCTGGAATTCAGCACAAATTTCATTTTCTTTGCTAGCCCCAGTTTCTTAAAATGAGATTAGATTTCCAACCAGGTTCATTGGCCAGCTAATCCCTTAGTTGAAGTAGTTGAAGCTGCTTGTTTTGAGAGACAATATTGCCCATGTCCTCCGAGTCCTGTCTCGTTACACCCTGCATCACAAGTAAATAAAGCCTTTCCTTTTGCTAGAAGTAAAGCTTTCTAATTTTTCTTCTCAAAAGGAAAAAAAAAAAAAGAAAGAAGCCAGCAATATTTATAAAGAATTAAGAATAACAACAACAACAAAAAAAAGTCATCAAAGTCATAGTTTAGCATTTAAAAAGACACGGGGTAGATTCAGACTTACCTGTTCACCTGGGTGAATAAGGCAAGAGAAGTGGATGGAAGAATCTTGTCTTGTAAAGGCTTTTATACCATTTTCCAAACTGCCTGCAGACCAGAGACTTCAATTATGCATGAAATTATTTAATGATCTGTACATTTGTATGCAAAATCCACCAAACTGATCACCCTTCTTTTTTTTTTTTTCCAAAATCTCTTTTACTATTGCTTTAATTATTTTTTTTTCCCCTCCTCTTATTACATTCACATTCCAGGATCAAGCTTTCATCTTCACCAACGTGCACCCATTTAATTGCTTGCAAGACTGTGGTGACTCGTTGGAATTACAGCAGTAATTACATCACCTCCTAAGGCCAATGTACATTTTCTGTTTCATTTTCCTCATCAAACCACTTGGTTAAGGGGAGTGTATGTGATACATAGTCCTTATTCAAGGCTTCAGTCCTTTAGGTGAATAATAATTTAACTCTGAGGTGGGGGCCTGGGTTTCAATTCATCAGGATTTCCATTTCAAGGACTCAGCTTTACCACTATATAGATATAGATAGATATATATATATATAGATATATATATAAAAAATAGGTATTCCCCAATTTTGCACTTCTGCACTATTTCAATCCCACACAAACCTACAGCTGAGAAAAGCAACTGATTTCCATGTGGATTGCAAAGGTTAAAGAAAATTAAGATGAGTGAGAATTGCTGACCTAAGAGAGTAAAACACGTTCTAAAGCTGCTGGGGTTAAGCCACAGTTTCCCCAGTTTGTATGAATACCAATATATATAAGACTGCAATTTTTTTTACCCAATCATAAATTTAAACTTCATTTTCCATGCCAAACAATCACACTTTTAATGAAACAGCTTGTTTACTTGACACTATGACTTTGTGACATTTATTACCGGCCTTTAATACTTGATAGGATTTCTGTGCCAGCTCTCATCTGAGGATTCACCATGATTCCTACCTGAAATCTCAGGAAGTCACCAGGATACACAATGATTTTCGCATCAAATTATGGATGAATGTGCACATTAAAGATAATTTTCAAGGATTGATTCTTAGAGGCAGTACTCTTCCTGTGCCAAACTATGGCGTCAATAGAAATTACACCCAATATTATCATTATTACATTTATTATTACATGATTTTTTCACCTCAGCAGCCTGCCTGCCCTGGAATTACTTGTTTATATGGAAAATATGTGAAAAAACAGGAATCAGGTCTCTCCTCTTAACACCACCATCCCTCAGCAAGAGATATGAATTAACTCGAAATGAAGAGTGTCTTTACACATAGATTGGGTTTGGTCTTCAGAAGAACAAAGGACTTTAAAGTTCAGAGGCAGCTTCTCCCTAATGGCTCAAATATGCAAAGTTTGATGCTACCTAATGTTCAAGGTACGTGACAAGATCTCAGCATCACCTGGCTAATAACTTCATTTCAAAGTGTGTGAGTCAAGATCACTCAAAGGACTCCACCAACTAATTCAAGGTAAACACCTTCAGAAACATTAATTATTTGATTAAAAATTTTCATAATGGATTTGAAAAAAAAAAAATAATAAAGTCAAACCTTCATCTTCTGTAAAATCCTGTCACTCTACATATTTTAATGTCTCTCCACAATAAAATTCTCCTTTTCTAGAAAAGGAGAGAGGATTTTTCTTCCCTATCCTCAAAATCTCTACTATCCAACGTACTACCTGTAGTCTTTTTATATATTTTTGAAAATATATTTCCTTATAGTAGGTGAAGGCTGGAGAATTTACTCACCTGGAGAATTTATTTCCCTTTCATCTGTACAATGATGAACTTTTTCTCATTCTTCCCTCTAGGGACATAAACAGCATTTCTTGGAGGGTATATAATATTTTAGAAACAGCCTTAGTAACAGCCTGGAAATATTTTCATTGATATTCGGCCAGTTTAATTTAATTAACACCTAGAATCCACCCCAAAAAAATTGAGAATCTTTGGATCTTGGACCTTTGAGGTTGGTGAACCAGGATTATAGATCAGGAATGGAGTTTCACATGAAAAACTTCTATATAAGGACAGAGTGATCCCATGAGGGGCTGGTGACGTTCCAAATTGCCAAAGAGCTGACAAATTCCTGACAGGAATTGAAATTTGTGTCAACTTTCTGTTGACTTCAGAGAACAGTACAAGGCATTCAAATGATCCACAGGTCTTTTGAGGTGAAAGAAGCTTTGAGGAAGGTTTTTTTCATCTGACGCCAGGATGAGACCTAGACTGGTACATAAACCATAAGCAATTTAACTACTGGGAACAATTTAATTGTTGGGGACATTTTAATTGTTGGGGGGATAATTTAACCAACTGCAACAAAAATTATATAATTGGAATTATCTGAATGCCTCAAACCTTCCCAGCATGAGAATCTCTTCAATTTTTCCCCCAAATCTATCAGTTTAGTAGCTTCAGTGGCTGTTGTGAAGCTGGTTTTAATCTCAGGTCCTTACTTTAAGCAAAAAACAATTTCCTTGTGAGGATTTCAAAAGGTTTTAATGCCTGCAAATGTTCTGTATTTATTTTATGTTAACATGCTTCATTCCTTGACATGTTTTTTTTTTATGTTGGATTTCTGTAAAGCTTCAGCCAGGGCAGTAAAGACAAACCAGGAGCCCTAAAACACACGGTACTTAAGGAGTAAATAGCAAATAAATAGATCAAATTCTTTTGATATCTATCAAAAAAAAATCTGTGTGAGTTCCTCCTTTGAGACTTCTGCTACCGTTCATGTTTTAATCCACAAATTCAAGCAGTGATTTCACGGTAAAAGAATATAAATCTTTCTTTGTACCCTGAAGCTTCAGGTCAAAGTTATTGAGAGTGTGAATCACAACCAGATTCCTTAAAACAATATCATTGTAGGAGAGATGAAATACCCTGTCATTCTGTCAGATCAGAAAACATTGCCAGCCTTGAGAATAATTCCTTGGCAGAGATTAAGAAAGCCAAGTATTATGATGAGTCATTGTGGAATAAATATGCATTTCATCTACAAAATTCAATATTTTCTCCATCTTGAGCTCTAAATATACATTCTCCTCTTATTGGTGGCCTCAGTACTATTCATTTCACATCCCTACCAGGTAGTGATGATCTATGCAGTGATGGATTTCACCTAGAAAAAGTTTTAAAAGAAGGCAGGAGGGGAAGGAAAAAAAAAATACCAGAAGACTGGAGATAGGATAAAAGCATCATTTTAATAATATCAAAGAGTGGGTTAAAATACTGCAAAGCAACAGGTTTCAACACAGGAAGAATGGCACATCTGCTGGTAATGTGTTCCATAGACAGAGCTCTTCTTTCAGGGGAGCATTGAATCTTGACAATCAAGTCCCATCTAAATGTCTAAATTATGATGTCTAAATTATAAATGATGTCTAAATTATAAATCTGATATCAAGCAGCGACGCGCAGCAGAACTACATACGTGATCAGAGTAGTATAATAAGAGTAGGGGCTTTATTTTAGGGAATGACTAACTCCCACAGCTCCATGAACTTCAAGTGGAGTTGTGGGTATCTAACATTGCTTCTGAATACCATGGTCATGAGCTCAGTCCTACATCGGGTCGTGCTTCAGCGTTCTTGGTCATTTCTTCTTCCTTGCTCCTCAGGCTTTAGTATGGCCCATAGAAGCCGCTGCGGTAGTTGTTGTAGCGACGGAAGGGTCGGCTGTACCCACTGCCCAAGCCTGGATAACCAAAGCTCCCAAATCCTGAGGAGTTGCCAGAGCAGATGGGCACTCCCTCAGCACTGAGCGCGCTCCCAACAGCCGCAGATGCTGAGGATCCCACTGTGGTGTTCTGAGGGAAGGAGCTGAGGATGGGTCCAGGCAGGGTGACCACCACAGGAGAGGGTTGGATGACCACGGTGGAGTCCTGGCACTGCCTGACACAGGGCTCGTTGCAGCTGTTGGCCAACGGGGTTGGGCTGCAGGAGGTGGAAGGACACCGCTCGTAGCAGGACATGTTGGTGGGATGGAGATAATTCTGAAATACAGGATCAGAAGTGAATGCCATGTAGGAGTCATATCTCACTTACATTTACTCAACTCAGATATCACTAAAACAAGACCTTTCCAGGGTTCTTTTTAGGATTTGAGTGGAGAGTGAGCTGAGAAGGAAACCAACTTCTTAAATATGTTACAAGAAGAGAGAGGCTGAAATAACCTTCTCTGAGTTGTTGGAGATCCAGTGGAATAACTGGCAGTAGAACAAAAGGGTGAATACCTGTATCATTACTTTAATTTTAGTATTTTGATTGGCTGTAAGTCTGGGAAGACACTACTGAGATGAAACTTGGTGTACTCAGAGCCTTGTAGAAGTAGTAATTATGAGTAATACCTAGACACCAATGTACTCATGGAGAGAGTTCAATAGACAGCTGGAAAGGGAAATGAAGAATGGTTTTCCAGGTTCCAAGTTTGCCTACGAAGAGGTACAAATTTCAATATAGTTAAGCATACTTGTAGCTGAAGTCTTTGGCAACCTTTCCCAGACAACTTGTCCACAGATGTGTCATCCGTGAGAAAGCCAAGAGTTCCCTGAATGTTCCCTGTGTCTGGTTCCAACACACCAATAAACACAACCTTCATGGTTTCCTCTGCCCATCTCAGTCTGTTGGCTCCTCAGCTTTCCTCTGGTTTTTGCTGTTCTTTCTCTTTGTCCTCACAGTCCTGAAACCATTTCTCTCAGCTTGCAGGAGATGTCATTGCACCCTACAACATCATTTCAAAACTTGGCAAATATAAGACCCAACTATATCAAAACTTGGCAACCCGAAGACACCCAACAGATCTTTTGGATGATGTCTATCACATGGAAGTCCCTGTTAATGACTATAGCAGAAGAAGGTTGAAGATATGTAATTAGAGCTGAACTCGATATAACTATTCCTTCTAATCTCAGAATGCAGCTTCATTCTGTCTTCACTTAGAAAGTGGTATTTAGAGCTCAGAAGCTTGTGGTTCAGTATAATTGATTTTTAAAAGCCATGAACCTCCCCTTTAAACATTCCTATTTCCTCACTTTCCAGCTAGGTTTTTATTTTTAGTATCTGGTTCATTTTACCCTCTTGTTTCCCACTGTGCCCAGTCATAGATTCATCATAACAAACATGGAAACACCAAAAAAACCTTCCATGGAATAAACAGCAAAGAAAATTATTTCTCTAGATGACATTTCTGAAGATAAATGCATCCACATCCCTTATGAACACAGCTGTTTTCACATCAACCCAGTTGAAATTTCAGGCATTACAGATGATGGATAAGACCCTTAAAGATCTAAAACACACATTGCTACTTGAAAGATGACTGTGCACATAAATCTCTGTAATCGTGGAATCATAGAATAGGTTGAGTTGGAAGGGATCTTGAAAGATCACCTAGTTCCAAACCCCTTGCATGGGTAGTCTACCCATTCAGTTTGTTAATATTATTATTATTATTA
>NW_010309890.1:34179-47252 GCF_000700745.2 Antrostomus carolinensis | reverse complement strand
ACCAGGACTCCCAGATCCCTTTCCCCTCCCCATTTCCTTTGTGATGCTAATATGCAGAGAATATCCAGCTGGTCTGCACACATCCACACGCGGATCTGGGGCATGATGGAGTTGGAGGGCAAGCTGAGGGTTTGTGCATTACCACATACTCAAATATTCATGAGACAGGGAACCGAAAGTGGCCTAAGTGTTTGCAGGTGTCGCCTGGACACTGGGCGTTGTTAGGGCTCCAGTGAAAGAGCTGCTGCAGTTTATCCTTTCTGCACCCTCCTACTTATTTATGTCAAAGAAACTAAAATAAGAGCAGTGGTGAATTTTCCCCTTTCCTCCCAGCCCTTCCTTCCTAGCTGCAACTTTGTCTCCAGGTCACACTAATGTAAGCTGTGGGGTGTAGTGAGCTCTGATCCAAGCAACTCGAAGGACCGTTAGATCTAGAAACTCTCTTGGATCTCTTGATCCAAGCTAGAAAGCTTGGATCTCTCCCAAGGGATTACAAGGGGTATTTTTCTTAGTCTGGAGTAGACACGTGATGAGATTTTAAAATGTCAACACCTAGATTTATAGAGAATATCTTAAGTTATTTTTAAATTTTTAAAAATCTGTTAGAACTAATTTTTCTGTCCCTCTAGGGCTTTTGCATACTATGTAAAGTTGTAAATAGCACAGGAATATAAAAAGAGAGCAATAACAAATTTTACAAGTGTTGAAAAGAGAAAGGAAAATAAGGGAAGAATTTTTTCACTAAAATGTATTACAGACAAAAAATGATTGTGATATTAAAGTTTTATTTGCTCTCTTTTGGGATGAACTGTATACCTTCCCATTAGTAATTAATGCAATCTTATAGAAGAATATAATATGCTGAGAATGTATAAGATAGAAGAATACAGAACCAAGTTAAGCAGATCATCCCTTATTATTTTCTAAGCTAATTTTTTGCGTCAAAATTAGCAATGGTTGGGGTCACCCTAAATTTGATTCTTTGACATTTTAAACTTGCAGAAATAGCCATTTTTATTTTTCTTTGTATGAAATGAATGCATTTAAAAAAAAAAAGCCATGTGTTCTTGACCTTAGTCTCCTGAATTATCCGTTGCTTGGGAGATAGTACATATTTTATTAAAACAATGGCATTTTCAATAAGCAAAGCATTTGCTCTAGCATCTGCTTAAAACAATAATGAGGAAAATATTCAAATTTAATAATGACATGAACATTTTTTATTACTCCGTAAGGTAGTGTGAAGCCTACTCTTTCAGATCAGAAATTATTTCTGGCCTCTGGAAACTTGGACCGTGTCCTCTTAGACCAGTGTGCAGCTGCTGGGCTAACCTGGCTCTTCCAGGCGGACTACCTGCTTGTCACCAGAGCATTTACCCTGGCTGCTCACCTGCCTGCATGGGAACTGGCCAAGCCTGAATGCTTTCCTGACCTGTCTGAGCAGCCATCTGGAAGGGGGCAGATGCCATTATTCAAAAGTACTTTAGTAGATTGGTCCAGGGGCATTAAAAGCTCCCACCAGGAGCGCAGACCCTGCCGCATGGTTGGTAAAGCACCTGTCCTTGAAGCAAATGCTGCTGTCTCCTGTCTCAGGCAGCGAGCATATGGTCTGTATGACAAGTGGAGAGAAATATGGTGCCTTGGGGTGGAATGGTGCCATGGCCATTTTGCAACTGCTCCCAAAAGGAGAGCAGCACCTTGAGTAATGGAAGTTTGCTTCTAGCCCCACACAGATGGAGATTTCTTCCCATCTCCTGAGTAGGGTCTTATATTGGAAATTGTTTCACAAAGGGAGGGGAAAAAAAGTAAATGCTGGGGGAAAAACTGGTCCTTCCCGCATGGCCCCGACTGCTGTCTTGGAGCATAAGGCAGAGCGGGAAATTCAGCCTCCAGGCCTGCTCTCTCCCTGCTTTTTCTGTGGTACCTGTGGATATGTCTGCTAATGGTGACAGTGGTGACAGTTGTTAACTGGACACTGTTTTGACACTGCCAAATCCTTTTGCACAGGTGCCCGTCTGCTTGGTGGTGAACAGCAGTTGAAAGGCTCTGTGTAGCCCATTAACAAATTCTTTTGCTATCCAGACCTCTGAAGTATTTTAAAAGCCTTATTTAAAAGCTCAAACACTCTTTTTTTTTTAGTTGTTCTTTTCTGCCTCACAGCCCACTTTTTGTTTCGTGTCTCATGGTAATGAATTAACTGTAAGCACAAGTGGCAGCCCGGGGAAACGGTAGACTGGGGTCACACAGGGTATGGCCTTTGTAGGAGAGATGAAGCTGCTTCCTGAGGAGTCCCTGTGAAGCTGCCTTTGGAATACTTACCAACTGCCTGTCTCACAGGCAACAGCAGGATTTGGGCCTGTCTTGTTCTAGTAAGCAATTGGGTTTAAATGCATTGAACTCAGTGGACTTGTTAAGTGATATCGGTGCAACAAAAACACCGTTTGGCCTAAATGTTATGGAGAGATGACAACCACCATACTGAACAGACCCATTTCTCAGAGATCTCTCAGGCAAGGGAGGTAGCGAATCTGTCCATGCTGCTTTGGGCCGTGTGAGCGTCCCTGGAGAATTTAGATTTCCATCTAAGTTGCATTCAGTTTTTATTCATTTTGGCTTGGAATATGTTTAACATCTTGGGGTTTTTATCCCTTTTTTTTTTTTTTTTTTTCCCTGCAGTAATAGTAAAAATCTGTTTTTCTTCCTTAACTATGTGCAGGCTGGCATGGCTTTGACTTACGATCCAACAGCTGCTATACAGAACGGGTAAGAAATACATGTTTTCTTATGCCTTTTTAAAAATTATTTTGAATGCCATCTTCTGTTTTCTCTCTCTGTGGTTAAGCTTATTCAGAAGCACATTTGCTCAGTCATATTTTGTCGGAAGCATGTAATGCTATATTGTCAAGTTCTTCTTTTAGTTTCCCTTTTGTTTTTATGCCCTCTTGTTTGTAATATCCATTTGAATGGGAAGTTGTTTTTCCTAATAGTTTCCATCTCTATTTGGCAAATGTTAGTAGATGTTTTTTTAAGCACTCTGTGTCATGAAACGGAAACCAGTAAAATTTCTCTTTACTGATTTTGCTTTTGTTAAAATAATCACTGAAGATTCCAACGTATTTTGGATAATAAAGCTGTTACTTCATCTTGAGTTCTCTCTTCAGGCTGGCTGGCTTCCTTGGCATTGTCTGAAGCGAAATGCCGAATAGGGAGAAGGCCTTAAATTACTGTATAAGCAGATGGGATTTGGGGGTAAAATTCCAAGCAACACTCTTCTTTATTTCTCAACTACCATTTGCCAACATGAAGAATTGTACCTTTTTTCCAAATGTATTAGAGAAGTTACATCATCATATTATTTACCTGCATGATTACTTTTCCAATTAGTTCATGAGCTATCAAAACAAAGCCTTGAATTCTAGCTATCCTTTCAGATAGAGGAAGCAAGAGTTTCAGCTGTGAACATTTTGACAGTCACTCTTTGATCAGAGAGATGTTTGATATGATTATCAAATTCCATGCATACTATCATCTGTGTTCTCCAGCTGAAGGGGAGAATGTATTGAGATAGACAAGAATGGGTTTATTTGTTAGGGCACTGCCAGTTGAAGCATTTAGGAAAAAAACTAACATTCCCAGCAGCTTTAAAAAAAAAAAATCAATAAGAATAGTTAGTATTTTGCTTAATTGCCCTTTACAAGCAGTACCTTTGTAGGACTTGTGATATTCCTATATTGTGGAGGAAGCAGCCAAACCAGAGCAACTCAGAAAAAAAAGAGGGATTTTACAAAGTTGTGATTTCAGAATCCTCTGCTTCTGTTTCCTTGTTCTGACCACCCAAACAAGACTTTCTTCTCTGTCATCATACTTTTCAGCTGGTAACATATTATAGGATATAAATAAAACCATCACTAGTTCATAACCCAGCAGTGTTTCATCTGGACAACTGGCTTTTATTTCAAAGGAATTCCTGCATGTCAGTTGTGTGAACTTTTTGGAAACTGTAATTTGTATGATTCTTTGAGATTAATATCATTTTACTTCAAGAAGAAATTTTTTGAAATTATGAAAGTTATCTCAGAATCATACATGATTTGTATCAGAGAGTACCCATGCTGCTCAGGTTTTGAGGCTGCTCAGATGGTTGGTTCACTCACTTGAACATGGTGTCACTGATCACTGTGAAAAGAAACACTACTCAATGGAGTATTTAAGCTCTGCAATTTTATACATGTTCTTTTATTTGTAAAGCATAAAATAAACTACAACACTGGATATCTCTCTAAGACTGACAATTAATTGCTGCTTTGACATATCTCTTCTTTTTAGAGTGTCAAAATATTTTCAATTTTGTCAGGACAAAACCATCTCATTCAAAATGCTCTTATGGCAAGATTTCGATTGTATGCAGTACCATGAGGAGAAGCTCTTACTGTGCAGAAAAATTCATTTGCCCACTAGAAGTTACACAACTGTTGTTCCATCCTTTGGTTGCATGTTTAAAATGCTGTCACCTGAGGATCACCAGGACCCTTCAGTTACACGGTTTATTTTTGGTCCCCAGGCATTCACTTAATAGTCTCTACATATCTTGTAGTTATAAATTTTTACTGTTTTCCATAAGCCTCTTTACTTGCAAGTGCAATAAAAATCTAGCTTCATGGGTTTTGTTTTAGCTAAGCCTGGGAGCACCCCAATGCATTGCTTGTAAAATATGCAAATGTGATTTATTGCTCTGACACAAGATATGAGTATCATAGCAAGTATGTGGCCATGGTGAAAGAGAGTTAAAAGCTCTTAAACACTGTGAAATAAAAGTGATTAACTTAATTGTCAGTGAAGGGGCGTTAGGCAAACACATTTTTCTTCCTCACAGTGAGGACAGTCTGGAAATGAGCACAAAGCTGCTGCTTGCAGCTCCCTTGTGTTGATGGTATGCCCATACCCATGCTGTGGGTACAATGCTGCAGAATACTTTGGCAGCAAGGTGGACCAAGCTGTTAAGGTTTGCATGGAGCAAACCACAGGTCTGTAAAGCAAAGACTGCTTCCTTGTTTGGTGCAGTCAGGTTAAGCAGGTGTTGACTTGTTGGTGTGCTGTGATAAGCATGAGTTACTCAGTCCTTTGGGTGCCCACCAGCATGGAGCTTAGTGAACTGAGGCTGGAGATGGGAAATGTAAAGATACCCAAGCCAAGGTGAAGATGAAGGTGAGGTATGAATTACTAATAAAACTTAAAAAGAAAGATTGACTGCACATGCTGACCTCTGTTAGAGTCCTTTATAGGGCTGACAGATGCATTTTGATGCAAGTTGCTGAGTCCATGCAGGATTACATGGCAGATAGAAGCCTACTAGACAGACATGTCTCTGCAGGTGTCATGGGGTGCCATTTAAAATTCCTAACTCCCTAAAAGACTTGAACTATATTAGGTTTTGGGTTGGAGCATATCCAAGCCTCAGGGAAGAATCTGAACTCTTATATGTTGTCCCGATGAAAAGGTGGGTTCTCATTGCTCATAGTGTAGTACTATCATTTTTATTACTCTATAACTGCGTATTTGCCTTGAAAATCTATAGCAGGAATAAAACAAAAGAGAGAGAGGGAGGCTTTCACTAAAAATAGCTAAGGTTTTTTTCCCCACAAAGGAATAGATAATTTTCTTCTGAGTCTATTACGTTGTAAAGCTTGATTCCCCATTTCATTATATTGTTTTTATGCCCATGTAACTCTTCTTAAGCATCCAGTGGAGTTACATCAGCGTGAAACTGGTATAATGGAGTGGAGAATCCGGCCCATAGTGTACCATAGCATTGCAGTGCGAGTTACGGAAGACGTGGTAAGCACACACTTCAGTAGATAAGCTCTTTTCCCCTGTCAATCTCTCTGTGCCTTTTTTGTTTTATAATCAGCCTTTTCTGAATTGTATTTACAAAGGTACTTAGGTTTTATTTTGAGCAGTAGTGTGCCTGTTGTAATATGCTATTGATTTTTCAATTTGTGGTATTAATATTGTTTTAGTGGTTTAATGCACTCATACAAAGAACAAAATAGAGCTCTTGTACTTGCACTGTAAGGATGCTCATTTAAAATGTTCCTGAGGCTTGAGTCCTCCTGGCCATTTGACTAAGACTGCGATGTACTGTATCAGTTTAATATCTGATCTCTGGGGGACTATACTGTGCATTTGCTGGCCAATGGGCTCAATATTCAGATAGGCCTTTTTCATCTCAAACATCTGACTCTGTGGCTTATTGCAACAGAAAATTGCTGCCTTGATAACGCTTGGTAATACTCTTACATTATGTGAGCCCCAGGATACTATTTATGAATCTAACTTTTTCCGTACTGCCTGCAAGCACAAGGCATGAGCAAATGGTGTTTATTGCAGTGCAAATAGGGTCTTGCTCTTGTGCAGATTCTGTGTGGAAGCTTGCACATTCTCCCATAAGATGGGAACCATATGGATTCTTTTTTTTCTATTTTTTGGCAGGGAAATAGCGCCCAGACGCTACATTTAATGCAGTCCCTAAATGCAGAGGGAGGATTGATGTAGGAGGGGGAGTATGTGCTTTGTCTGTTAAGCGATAGAAACTGTTCTTAAAGCACTGTCTGTGTGTGCCTGATGATGTATTGGAAATGTGGTTCTTTTTAACACCTCTTAAAAACATTTTCTTTTTACTCTTTTATAAACCCCCCTTCAGGAACATCCAGGAACATCTTTTTGCCTCCTAGTGATGAGTTTTCCCTGTGCTTATAGAATTTGGGCATGCTGAAAAAGTCTATTTTTAATATAAGGGCAATGTCCATTTTGCCTCGTCCCTGCCACCTGCAAAGCAATTGCAGCTGAGAAGCAGGGACACTGCCTTGCACCTGCAAAAAACTGTATGGGCCAATATAAGGATGCAAACTGCATTTGCTGAAAATGCAGCAGAGCCTGTTTGAGAGCTCTCCTTAGAGCCCACAGGTCGACTACCACCAAGCCCCCAGCTCTCAAAGTACAGTACTAGATACTGTACGTTTTAATGCTGGGAAACTTGCGGGTGTGATTGAACAATATATCTCAAATGAGTCAAAGCCTTTTTCCACCCCTTTTCTCTGATGTACATATTCTGATGACTGAGAATCCTGTATTCCCTTGGACTTACCTACAACATACATCTTCCTCCTCACATCATCTCTCCCTGTTCCCCAGGATGCTGTAGGGTTTACACCAGAACAGACATGCTTGCATTTTGCTCCTCCTGTCTTTTATCAAGTCCCCAGCATATCACTTATGCCAATTGCGTATTAGAATACTAGCTGGTTTATATGGAAAGGGAATCTGGGGAGATGCTTCTGTGTCCCATGGGTGAGAACGTGTTGAGCCTCCTTTGTGAGTGAGCCATGCTGGGGCTGTGCATGGCTCCAGCACTGTGGCATGTTGAGCAGCCCATGCCTGGGTGGGGCTCTGCTTGTGTCTGTCCCCAGTGGGGACACCCCTGTCCTCACCATATCACTGTACTTCATGCATGGCAGAGATATCCATGTCTTTTTTTAGATCCCTTTGGGCACGAGTGATGCTGTGGCAGGAAGACAAACCTTTGTCTCTCAGCGTAAGGGTTTCCTGATTGCGAAATATTTGACCTATAGCCTGTCACAATGACTCAGGTTGTTAAACTTGCTTTATTATAATTAAAATTGAAATATATTAACTGTATTTTCTCACATTGTCATTTCCTGCATCAGATTTCCTTCCTATCTCTTCTTTGACGCTCTGGTGCATGCATTTTCACAATATAGCTGAGTGTCCTGATAGTATGTTTTATTTGATGCTTATTTGAGAGCATTCCAAACTGCGACAGATAAATGACATTGGCAGGGGTGTTGAAAGCGTTGTATTTTTCACATTACCAGAGTGTATGTTCTACGAGCTTATGTACTATTCAGATAACTGCATCTCTAAGCTGAAACTGAAATGGTTAGCTGTCTGTCAGTTCCTTGGCTTAGCACACATTTTCTGTAAATTTGGTAGTATTTGCTGGGTATTATTGGAGAGTTTATTCCTAAGAGTCAGCACTGCTTCCAACTGGTAAGTTGTTTGTCCCCTGAACTTGTCTTTGCCTGAGCAGTTCATATGTGGTATGGGTATGATTGAGCATCCGTGCCAGGCTGAGGGACAGAATCAGAACAGAATGAACAAAAATGCGTTGTTTTCTGGAAAGAGTTTTTTTTTTCTATACTGTCCTTCAGTTCAAGAGGTCTGTATGTATTTCTATTAGACATTGTACCTATAGAGTGAATTCTATCAGTCTGCCATTGACTATTTTCATTTGCTACATGCAGCATTCCTTAGTTCATCCACTTAGCACCAGCATAGCCAAAGGGATTTGTTGTTAACCTTGATCTGGGAAAAGACCCCTGTAACAGGACTTAGATAATATATGTGTCATGCTAATGCCTTAGATAAACTCAGCTAGTGCTGTAAAAATCCTTTCCCTGCCAGTGTTGTATGAACTTAATGTTTGATGCAAGCAGTTGGATACAAATGCCACTAAGTTCTCATAATAGGATATATATAAAATTGGGCAAAGGCACAGTTTTAAAATAGTCTCTGTGCGAGCATTGTAAGGGCAGATAAATGTTCCTAAAATAGCAATATATTTCTATTAAACAAAAAATCACTCAGACGCCACCTGCTGCTTTTGGCATTTTAAAATCTTACTTGGAATAGAGAGAACAAATGATTGCTTCTCTAAATCCCTCTCCCCTCCTAACTTCCAATGTTTCCGCCCAACCTTCAAAGACGGCAGCCTGTTTTTCCGAGGCTATTGGTTGGATGAATTTGGTGGTTATTTGAGCCTGCATCCAGAATGAATGCATCCAGTCTGAACTAGACTGATTAGTACTAAATCCAGGATGCCAGGGTGATCAGGAAATAGAGTACTTGTTTAAACACCAGTAATGATTTTTTTGTTGCATGGCTCTCATGGAAAGCTACTGTTGATTGCCTCAGCGTGGAGAGGAAAAAACCATACAAAGGCAGGGAGTGTAATCCACTTCACTGCTACAGAGAAAGCAGATGTGCAAAATCTTCTGTTAGTTGTAAGACTGGTGCACACTATATAAGAAGGATCTGCATGGTGTTTAAATTGGACAAGAGAGTATGTTTCTCTCTCTTGGAGTCCAAAATATCAGCATTTTGTCAGTTGTATGACCACAAACATTTTTTTTTATTTTTTTTTTTTTAAGCACTTTTATATTTCTGGCTTGCACTTGAAACTGAAAAAAGAGCAAGTGCAAAAATCTTTATGAGTTCATACATATTAAGTACTTACACAGTCCACCAGTAGCAGTATTTTCCAAATGATAATTTCATCAATAATCATTAACCCACAGGGAAGGAGAAGAAATATAAAATCTATCACCATCAAGCAAGAGATAGTGCAAGTTTTTTTCATAGCATGCAACAGCAGAAGTAAAAACAACTAAATCTGAGATTTTCAGTGCTGCCTGGGGCATTTAGACTCATAATTTGTGATACAATTCACCAGAAGGTGGGTTTTTTGTTCTCTGTTCTCTGAATATGAACATTTCAGCCAGAGTTTTTTGTAGATATCCCTTAATAAAATAATTCAAGCATGTATATGGAATGTGTTATGTTCATCACTGAAGCACTGAGATCTGAAAACAGTACTGCATGTAAAAATGAAATCAGTAATATTGTCTTCGATGTCATGTAAGAAATTTCCTTTCCCTAGCTAGCACTCTGGAAAATCGGCTGTCTTTGCATTTCAGATAATTACTTCTTGTATTGTGAAGTTCTATATTTGTGCTACTTGAAGTGAAAAAAAAAAAATATGCTTTGCGTAAACATTCCTCCTCCTTTCCATTTTCAAGATCAGTTCACTGCAGCCATCACATCTTCTTTCTTGTGGTTTTGGAAATAGACGGACATAATTACCTGTGTAGCCTATTTTTGTCTTTGCTCAGGAGGCAGTGAATTAGTCAGTCAGAGCCTAGTAGTCAAAAGGTTCAAAAAAATCTCGCTTTTGTTCTTTGTTTGCAGATTTTATTCCTCACCGTACAGTATTCCAACAAACCGCATGATTCCACAGACATCAATCACGCCATTCATTGCTGCTTCCCCTGTCTCTACATATCAGGTACGTCAGATTTGCGCTTGTCTACTGTGTTTCCCAGTTAATTATGTTTTGGATGTGGATGAAGGCGGAGTGTATACCACAGAAAAATGTGTAAGCGCTTGCGCTCGAGTCACACTTTAAACAAAAGGCTTTCTAGTAGTATTCAGGTATCATTTGGTGTAGAGTTTTAAGTGTTTCCTGCATTCTTTATGCTAGCAATGAAAGCCACAGTAGTTTTTTCTTATTTCAATCAGCTTCTCTAGTAAACAGAATTTTACTTCACTTCCAGCTGACAGCACAAGCTTGTCATTCTTATTGAAATGTTTTGTCATTTTGGCTTCCTTTCATTAGCCAATTTTTTTTTTTATATGTGTTTTTTTAATAATTTATTTTGACTGCATTGTATTTTGACCTTTTGACCTCAGCTGTATTTGTTCCAGTAACAGCATCCATTAAAAGCACTCATTTTTATCCAGCAATCCCTGACAAAGCAAGTTAGTTGAGGATAACTGTCCTCATTTCCTTCTTTAGCCTCCCACCCATTTTGTTGTTCAGAATTTCTCTTTTCAGCATATCCCTCACAGATCTCCACTGGGAAGTTATTGCCATGCTCTGGCTTTCTGAGATGGAAGGCAAAACCAGGTTGTATAGTTTTATTGTAAGCTATTCCTTGGGAACATACCATTTCACTTTGAAGCTGGTTATTGGCTATACATTTTCCCATTTCAGTTATTTCTGGTCCTATAGCATCAATCCTGAGTCCCACCTGAGCTAAGCTACCCAAACTTGCAAAGCTGCACAGTGGGTTGTTCTTAATGTTAGGGTTGGTTTGGTGGGTTTGGTTTTTTGAGATGGTATGCTACAGCTTGCGGGTAATTTTGGAAGGTTGTGCTTACAGTTACTGTTGTTTTCAACTTGATACTGTTGTTTTAAACTTGATAAATGATTCTTGTAATTTTTTCTGACATTTCTTTGTTATTTAATTTTAGATGGCTATATAACACTTGCCAAACAAAAGTTGTTTTGGAGAAATAAATTTAGTAAATTTCAGTAAATGGCAACCCCACAGAAATGTCAGTGCCAGAGATATACAAGTGCAGATCCCATGCACTTTTCTCAGTAGCAAAACTGGTTTAAGAGATTTGTACCTCCTGCCTCTTATCAGGCCACTGAATTCAGGACACCCAGCCACTTATTCCCATCACTGCCCCATAGTTCCCAGTTGTTCCCTTCTGTCATCCTGACTTGAATCATTGCATCGGTTCATGGTTTGATGCATTTGCATGGTTTGATGCATTTGCACTGAAAACAGTGATTTTTTTAAAATTATTTTTTTTACCCACCTCATTCTCCATAGATAGTTTGCAGTGTAAGCTCTAAGACATTTGCCCTGGCACAGAGGAGGAACTGCAAGGGTGTGAGCAATTAACAGTAGCAAACTGTGGCAGCTCTAATATATTTTAACTACTGGGGATTCACAATAGCAAATGTTGTAGTAGAGGTGTTTTGTGTGTGCACTGATTTTGGTTCTAAAGACATTTCACTGAACTTGCTTTTCAACAAATAATCTACTTTGATAAACTTCAACTAGTGCTATACACAGTTATACAATTAATTCTCACCACTTGCTTCGTGAACAAATCACAGGGTGTCTGGAGAATTGGGACCTTGTAGCTTTCTCCTAGTCATCTCTGTTCATGCTCAATCTGGGATGCCATATGCCCAGCTACATGAGCTTGAGGATAGCTAGTGCCATGCCCATGGATGGCTGAGGCTCAGCTGTATTTCTGTGTAGTTCCTGTGTATTGTGGTGCTCATGCTGTTGCAAAAGGAAACTGGGATACCCAGTTCTTGGGGTCGAGTCTAAGTTGTGATAGCACGTGGGCCGTTCACACTTAGCACAAGAGGGAGTTACAGCTCAGACATGTCACCACAAATGTGCAAGAATTCTGTAATGCATTTAATTGTTAGTAAAATTGGTATATTAGTGGAATCTGTTACATATCAGTCATGAGGCAGAACAAGGAAAGGCTTTGGTGAGGCATATAGATTTCTGGTGGGAACAGACTCCACGATGCCCAAGGTAAGAGGTGATCCTGAGGGGCAGGGACATTTTAAGCCAGCTTTGCCATGGAAGCTTTCAGTTAGAATAAGCTTCAAAAACTCTGAATTAGATCTGCAGTTCTTACTGAAAATGGAATAAATCATTCTGGGATCTCTGAAAATGTTACACCTTTGAAAGTTCATACAGATACTCTTGAAAATAAACTTTGAACATTTTATGTCTCATGCACTGTCAGTTGGATGACATTTACATAATTACATGGATAAAAGCAAACAGTACAAATGAAAAAATAGGACAACATGGAATATCGAAGAGTGCTTTATGAGATAAGCTGTGTGGATCATAGAAGTGGTGCAATCAGTCAGACTTCTGACTTTGGTAGAAAACATTATCAAATGAAATTTGAAAGCTTTTTCCTTTGTCAATAACTTTATGAAGCATAAATTAATTTTCTGTTGAGTTACATGACTTCAGTCTTTTGCCAAAATTAGCTCTATATTTGTAATAGAAAAAAATATTTTCAAGTAAATCTGTGAGTTCTGTTTTAAACTTTTCTGTGCTAATTTAAAGTATTTGATGTGCAGGTCCAGAGTACTTCATGGATGCCTCATCCGCCATATGTTATGCAACCAACAGTAAGTGGATACTTGCTTATATCCAGCTAAAAGTGCTTACACTGTAGCCTCTCTCTGCTTCTCAGCCACATTGACATGCCGGGTCATGTAAGAGCAGCCAGCTGCTCCCTTTGACAAGAGCCCTCTGCTGTAAAGATTCTGCTTCTTTAAGGAGCACCATTTGATTTACTGAGAAGGGGACGATGGGTGATGTGCTATCTAATTGCATTGATTATAAGAGAACAACAGGCTCTAAAGTGTTGCTTCTGAAGTT
>NW_010309890.1:11301-34134 GCF_000700745.2 Antrostomus carolinensis | reverse complement strand
AATTGCCAGGATCAACACATTACCCCTCCCTTATATGCTTATCCATCAAAAACGTCCTTTGTAGTTGTATACACTTTAAAGGATCCTCAGTGCCTTAGTAATGCATTTCAAGTACTGGAAAAGGGTAAAGCACAGCTGTCTTACAGAGTCTCTGACAAATCTGAATCTGCTTTATAATTTGACCAGTCAACTCTTTTTTTCCCCCCCCCTTGAGTAAATGGTCATCTTTCACAGTTTATAACTACAACTTAAAGCTGCATTACGTTTCTACCAACATTCATTAGAAGCAGTGCAGGTGATTTTTTGTTTGCCTCACAGAAGAGTTTTTGCCTAAATATTAGTGATATATGAGAAGGAAACAACATACTGAATCCCACTACGTACAGATTGGTATAGTTCTGTTACCTACCTCTGATCAGTTTCTGAGGTATGGATCCATTTAACAGGGTCATTAGTCAAAATTCAAATGTGTACTCCACATAAGCATCAATACATTAATTTATATGAGGAGGGTAAAATTAAGTTTTGTAGTTTAGGATTGTTTGTTATTCACATTTGTGTTCAAGTATTTTGACTTCATAGTAGAGTAACCTCTGGTGAGAGTTAGCTATACAGCAACGTGGATATAGTTATACTACATACCCGTTTAGTAGCACAGGATTCTCATCCCAATTTGAAGCCCCCTTCCACAACCCTCAACTCTTTGTAGACAAGTTCTTCATTTTTTTTCTCACCAAGCAATGACCATAGTGTGGGCCTGACTATCTCCTGGAAGCCCATTTCCCACTGCTGTGGTGCTGCACCTCTCTCCAGACCCTGGTGGAAGTTTCCGTCTCAGTGGAGTAAAGCTACTGCTGTGTTCCCCATAGGGAGATGAACTGTATCAAACAAACTTACAGTTAAAATCAGTCCTGTATTCTAATATTTGGATTTAATAGTAGACCACAAGAAATCTTAGATGTGTGTATATGATAGGTCATCAGACTTGTGGAAGCCAAAGAATCTCTGATCATAGAATCATAGAATGGTTTGGGTTGGAGGGGACCTTAAAGATCATCTAGTTCCAACCCTCTGCCATCAGCAGGGATACCTTCCACTAGACCAGGTTGCTCAAAGCCTCATCCAACCTGGCCTTAAACACTTCCAGGGAGGGGGCATCTACAGCTTCCTTGGGCAACCTGTTCCAGTGTCTGACCACCCTCACGGTGAAGAATTTCTTCCTAATATCTAATCTAAATCTACCCTCTGCCAGTTTAAAGCCATTTCCCCTTGTTTTGTCATTAACTGCCCTTATGAAAAGTCCCTCCCCAGCTTTCTTGTAGGCCCCCTTCCCTGCAGTAAGGCCCCCTTTCTAAAAGAAAAACCTAAGCATTTTACCAGTCCCAGGTTTTGTGTGGATATGTGTGTTTGAGTTTTATTTAACAATGTTTGGCAAAGCATTTTTCTGCAGTACAAGAGGTATTTTGTTGTGGCATTTGGATGTATTTACCCCTTGGTAAAGGACTGTAAAGAGGAAAAATAACTTATAGAGTGAGTGGCACCCTCAGTATGACAAGTTAAATTTGCGTTCATTCCCAGCCAGAGCTGTGTCAATGAAAAGATGTGTGCTTGTAGGTGGAAAAGCAGAGAGACAGTGGATAAGTGGTGTAACATTTCAGTTCCAGTGTCATTGCGATTGTGGGTTACCTCCATGTCTGTAGCCATTCCAGTCTCTTCACTGAAAGCTTTTTCCCATGTGTTTCCCAAGATTATGTTGCTAAATAAATGGACATGAGGCATTTAGTACTGTAGAAGTATAAAAGCAAAAAGGCAGAACTGCCATTCCCCAGGTTTCATTCAGAGATGAATTCTTTACTTTAAATGTCTGAAAAGTTGTCAGAGAATTACTACACAGAGGACTCAAGAGGCATCAGAATTAATAGCCTGTTTTGAAAGAAAATAAAGAACCTGTGTCCATTGTAAGTTTGCTGTAGTTTCATACCTAACTATAGACTATTCTAGGCAGCTCCATAGCTTAAGAAAAAATGAAGAAAGTCTTACAATAAAGTTGGCAGAATTTAAGATGTGAGTTTTGGTAACTCTGTGAGCTGATGAAACTAGGAACTTTCTAATTTGGTTAGCTTTTTGTTTCTTCTTGTAACTTAGTTTGCCATGTTATTATCTAAATTGCCACTGCTTTACTTCATAATATTTTATGAGATGATTGATTGTGGCACGTGATGTCCCACTGGAAACCAGTGCAGATAAATATTACATTGCCTTTGCCCCAGGAAGGAGAATATTTTGTTAATCCTCTATTATTCTTTGTGAGTACAGATGAACTCTTACAGAAAGCACAGTTTGAATTGCTCATATGCTGGTGGTTAATTCTTTGTTTTGATTATAAGTATCCACTAAATCATGTTACTGGATGATTAGCTTTTCATTTCCGACAGAAAGTCCCACTTGATATTTATTTATAATTTAACACCATGTAGTGTCCCTCATGACAGAAGAATAGGCAGGATCATGCTGTAGAGGAGACAAAGGAGGTTTTTCTTGCAATGTTCTGCGCACAGACAGGACAATTTTCTCTCAGACTGGCAGTCTTTGCCGAGGGAAGAGCTGTGCTGCACGATGCTACCACCTTGTGTCTGCCTGCCCCTGCCCTACCTGCCCCTGCCCTGCCTGCCCATCCTTTGCCACCTGCCTGAGCACTCATTTAAATACCATGCTCTTTCTTCAGGGACATCCCCCGCAGTAGCCTGACCTGCCAGAGATGTTGCTCCTTTATTTTCCTTTATATATAGATTTCAGCCACGTTTTCCTAATGTGTGCATTCTGTAGCCATTTACTTGGTGGATTTAAAAAGCCCCACTATAGTCAAAGATTCTATGTCCGGTTCCTTCTGTAGCTTTTAAACTACAACCAGATAAACCTCTGACCCTAACAGATAGCGAAAACATATATATTACCGGGAAAATATTTGCGTATATTGCTTTCCGTTCCCCAACCTTGTTTGTCGTCTTACTTTTGTGATCTCCTTAAAAGCAGGTAACAACGAAAATGTCATTCTATGAGAAAAAACAGTCATAATTTTTTTTTTCCTAGTGGGAGAAATGGTCAGATGGGCAGTCAAGGACCCTGCAGGTGCATCATAATTTACTTATGATTTTCCCTGTAACTTTTAACCTTGATATTGTAGGTTGATGGCAATGAACACCTGCAAATACAGTTTTAAAAGGGATTTTATCTTTTTTTTATCAGTCATTTTTTCTAGCCTTATACTAAGAGGCATGGAAAATTAATATCAAACAGGTTGAGGTAGCATTGCTATTTGAGAATAAATAGTATTAAAAATATTCTTCTGCTGGCATAAAAGGGTCACATGTGAAAAACTCCCACATCTTTGTGCTTGCACAACCTTCAGAGTTTTGGAAAACAGTATTCCTGAATCATGTGAACATGATGAAAAATTTACCTGGAGGCTCATGTGTGACTCACACTTGAAAATGTACCCTTTGTTAATGGAACCTTCACCACATTTTAACCATATTGACTGCACTGTGTCTGAGTAAGAGTGCCTCAAGTTTTCCAGCGTTGTTGCTTTGCCACATGCCCTGGTCCCCCTCGCTAGCTGCAATGGAAGACAAGCACCAGAAGAGTTCTGGCAGTGTGAGGTTGGACTCCTATCGGTATAGCATTTAATGCACTGGTGGCAGCCTGGGCTCCGTTTAGTTAACTGTAGCTTTCAAAGTACAGTGCTCACTCATCCTAACTGGAAACGAGTCTTGTATTTCATTACTGCCTCAGGATAAGGGTAGATGGATAGCGATGACAGAATCAAAACATAAATGGGATAAGAGTTATTCTGGAGATTTATAACATTTGCCATCTTAGTGTATTTTTCCTGTAGTCCCTGAAGGCTGTCTGATGGTTCAGGGAAAACTTTGAAAAACACGTTGTTTAAAGTCAGTTCACATACATATGATCTTCATTTTTATTAACGATGACATTTGTGTACAACTTCTTTGATTCGGATCTTTATTACAAATAACACATGTACTCTTCCTCTCTAAAGGCGAATTTTTTTTGTTTTAGTGAACCACAAGAAATGCTCTACCCTAATACTGTATGTGCACACTGCTTACAGTGCTTACACTTTTTTAGTTGCAAGTAAAACTGTGTGGCTATAAGTAATGACTGTGTATGCACAGATAGATGTTCTTGTCAGTCTGGAATAGTTTCTGCATAATAGCTGCAGAATGAATATGCCAGTGGCACCATGAAGGGTGCAAGTAGAGCAGCATAGGGAAAAACCTACTATTGATAATGGTAAAGTGCATTTGGGAGAACTTCTAGACATTTCTCAAACCCTTAGAACCCTTTTAGAAAGGTCAATATCTTAACAAACGCCCTCATTATTTTTTTCTGTCTTCCTTCCTCTGGCCCATGGCTGAATGTAATCTGTCTGTCTTTAAAAGCAACAACAAAAATGTTTCTTATTTTATAGCAGTGTAAACCCCCTACTTCGGTGAGAAGCAAGGCTGAGTAAGGACTCCAGATTCTTGCCTTTTGATTGTTGTGCATGAATGTAGCATAAAAAGTACAAACTGTCCAACTGAAATATATCAGTTTTCATTTTCTCACTAGCGACTCTGTTGTTTTGGATAATACCCAAAATACCACAGCAGTTTCAGTGTTTTGATTCCTATGCTCTTGAACAAAGAAGTTCCTTGTGCTGCGTTCAGGGTCCCTCTCCCGAGGCGGCTTTCTCTACCTCCCGGTTGTTGCTCTACCTTTTTTAGCTAATAGAGCTGGGACTCCATCTTGCCTTTGCCTGTATGAGTGTAAAGGAACAAAGTATGTCCTCTGCAGACAGCTGGGTCCTGCCTCCAGATGAAATGTGAGAGTTTGGCTAGCTGGTATGAAAAGTAAACAGGAAATAATCCTTAGAAATTGGAATCTCCAGCTAGTCTTTTAACTTTTAGCTGTGTATTTTTAAGGCATCCTTTGAACATGAACTTACTTGAACTTTTAAGGCTGAAGAGTTTAGAGGTTGAAATAACTAACCAAACACCAATGCCAAAGTTCTGCTGAACAATTTTAATTCTAGTGTTTCCCGAGGCAGAAAATCAAGGACTGCAATTCTATAACTCTGATAATCAAGACGGTAATTGGTAATGTTCCTTTGGGACAGGCAGGCTCACATGAGGTCATTTCTGCCTGCCTCTCACCCAGCACTGCCTGCATATAGATGTTGTCTGAGTGCTACTAAATGGGTATTTCAGCCTCAGCTGAGCATGTGCTTACCGACCCTCTTTAGTGCCAAGTGCCATTGTGTTGGGGAGAGTACCCAGGACAGAAATGCAGTGCCCGAGTTCAACCAACTCACGCCTCTAAAAGGAAATAAGTGTGAACAATTCACCCGAGTTACATCTCGTACTCAGGCGTAAGGCTTTGTGCGTTTGATTATGTAGCTCTTCTGGAATCTTATCAATCTGTTGCTGCAGTCATTTGTTCTGCTGTTGTAGAAATTAATACAAATTAATATGAATGGTAGAAAAAGATATAACCAACTTAGATTTCCAACCCCTTTTGACACTCTGTTAGAGCCGCCTAGTGAAGCTGGACTTTTTTTGTGATGGCAACAAGACACACCACATATGGATTCACTTAGAGAACATGGATGGGAGAACCACAAGCATTTCCAGTAGACAAGCCTTTGCGTTTGAGGAACTTGTGCTCTGCTGCTTTATCCTAAAAAGGCTTAAGAGTTCTAGTAAAATTTTCTCTTCTTTCAAATATTCTACAGGTAGTGTGAATAGTAAATGGATAAACCATCAGTCTAAGGTTTTTTTAAAGACATTTCCATTAGTGGAAAAAACATATATATACACGTTTCCTACAAATCTATAAATGTAAATGGAAAAGATATTTGGAAGAGAAAGCGGCTGACACTAAATTTGAAAGGTACCTCAGAGATTTTGAAGCCAGGAAATTCTGGTTGAGGTTATGGAATATTGATTTCTTTTTAACAGAAAAGATGCAACCTTAACCATCAGCCTTCATTGTCAAGAAAAATCTTAACACAACAGCTGTTTAAAAGCAATAAGTTTTATCAAAGGGGGCTATTTTTTTTAAAATACAGTTATTAATCAATAGACATTAGACTACCTTCTGTGGAAGAATGTAGTGCATTTTTTAAAAAATCAATCTCTAATTTTTTACAAAGCCTGCAGTCTGTTTTAACTTTTCCAACTTCATGTATATCAACTAAGACTGAAAATCACTAATACTTTATTTTATATGATATATGCAACGTCTCTGGTTGCATGTAGATTTGCATTTAGGTGAAGTTTTAAATTTACACTAAGTCCAAAACCTGAACATGAGCTGTAAAGTTCATATATTGCATTTGCCATTTTGAGAAAAAAATTCCTCATTTGTTGAGCAAATTATTGTTCAGGTGCTAGATTAATAAATAGGCAGAATGTGCTAGGTTCAGGAGAGAGCGATGAACTACCTAAGCACATGGTATTAATAATAAGCTAAGAGTTAGATTAATGAGTGTGCAGAGAGTAATGGCCTCAGCAGAATGGCGAATTAGGTAAGCACGTGATATAAATTTGTCAGATGATTTCTCGGTTTAGCTCACCAGCAAATATTTTGCCATGTGTATTGCATTACAGTTACGCATGCATGTGTGTGCTGTGCACTAGAGAGGCGCGTGATACATGTATATTCTAGCCCTCTCAAATTTATCCAACATCATGGACCATCTCTTATTTTTTGCCCGGTAACGTCCATTGTCTTGCAGTTGAAGCTAATATTATCCAACCTCTGCAGTGAGAGCTCTGCTGTGCTGGCTTAAGCAAATCAGACGATCTGCATGCAGTAAGCGGGATACGAGCCCATATGCAACACAGATGGTCATATAGTGCAGTTGCTGAACGTGCAATTTCTGTGAGGGTGGCAAGGCAACAATTTTCATCTGCCACAGGCAGCAAAAAGCTTTGAATAATCTCTGTGCTCTGACAGCCCATCCACACTAGTTGGTGACAAGGCTGGGAATGATCTACTGTGGGTGCCTGCTGCACACAGTGGTGGGTCCCTTTCTCATGATGGAGATGTGGTTCTTGTTTCCGTAGTGCAGTTAAGGATAGAGGATGTTGCTGCATTGACAGTTCTCCAGTGGAAAGGGACCTGGACCTCCTTTGGGCTTCTCAAACCCCATCCCTACACTGCAGAAAATCGTCATTTCCATTACAGATGAGGCATTGGGCAGCTTTGGAGAGGGCAACAGCCCTATAAAACCCAGAAAAGCAGTTTTGGGAAACAGCTGTGTTATACAACTAAAGTAATGCCAGGGCAGCACTGTAACTAGGATGTCTCCAAAATAAGAGTTTTAAAGACTGGCACAACCTGTCAAAGTTGTAAATGTGAATTCCTGCTAGTAAAGGATCAAATCAAGTTGTAGGCTGTCGACAGAACATCCTTTTATATACAACTGAGTAGGAAGGGGGTTATTTAAAAATCAAGATGTAAACTGCAAAGTTAATTATTGTATTATTATTTTTTAAAATATAGTATTAATACAGGTTTTTGTCCCGGAGGATTCAGCTGTTATTGGAAGCAAATTCCAAGTGGAAATCATGCATACTTGGTCAGCTATAAATGTAATGTATAGCTATATTCATCCTTGCCCAAGCTCCTTTTTGACCCAAGCCTGCCTTTTGTCGCACTGATTTCAGAGGGTGCACATAGGCTTAGAGCACTCAGTGACAGATTCTTTTTCTTCTGCAACTTCAGATTTTTTGTGTGACCTTGGGAAAAAAATCTTCTCATCCTCAGTTTCTCATTTTGTCTTTTTTTTTTTTTTTAATCCCATCTGTTTAGATTATAAAACTGTCATACAACTAAATAGCTTTTAATAGAAGTTTATGAAAATCTGGTGGAACAAGGGCCTGTCTTGACTGAGGCCTCTAAACACAGCTTCACAAAGATTCTACTAATGTCTAGGACTTTCTTGTTAAATATTAAAATCAGCCTGTCCTTGCTGCAAAGGGAAATATTGGATCTGATTTTTACCAGTATAAATCAAGAGTTAATTTCACTTAAGAAAATTGAGTTGCATAGGTGTGAAACAGTGAGAATGAGAAAAGAATCACACCTGCAGTAATAACTGGATGAAGGAGACTCTGGCACCTTTCTAATCCTTAGAACAAAAGTACTTCCATACATTACCATTATGTTAAGCAAGTGTATTCAAGGACCAATTTAAATAAGTATAGGAAACTAGTTAATCTATATATTACTTATGATTACACCATGATTTATCTAGTGCAGGTGTTGTGTAAAAATTATAATAATATACTCTAAGAACTTAGTGAGGAGTTTATAAGACTCATGATTCGTGATGTATCCGGGAACCGTGCTATATAATCCCTTTCAGTACTTGATGAAATAGTTTGATTTTTTGCCTCTTGCTAATCCTTTTGGGAGGCTTATTTTGGAACACCTTTGCTCTGATTCTTAGCACTGCATTTTTAGTTTCCAACCTAACGATACTCCTGTCTATTTTACATCCCTCTGTTCTTAGTCAAGCATTCTCCCCTACCTTCAGTAATTCTTCCTCCTTCTGGATGCTCGCCACATGAATTTATAGACAAAAGTCTTACCTGCATCTTCATTCGCTAAGTTTACTATGCCAACATCACTATGCATTTGCAATGACTTAGGGATTTTGTACCTCTGGCTGCAACAATGACCCTTCTTTGGATCTGTTCCACTTTGAATTCATTTTTCTGGGACAGCCAATGCTCACAGTATTCCAGCCTTTTGTACAATAGCATTAATGCTTCATTCTCTTCACTGGGAGTACTTTACTGCATTGTAAAATAACATCGTTTTTCCCCTGTGCCCATGACCTTGGTAATAGAGTCATCCTGTAATTCACTGATACACCTAGGTTTCTCCTTCTTCCAGGTTTCCAGCAAATGCTCCTATGTTATAAAGGAAACCACATGTTAGCCTAATTGTTGTCATGAGTTTGTGCCTTGCTCTGTTTATTCCAGTCCTTCTTGTATTGTAGTCTAATTTGCTGTTTTACTGAAAGTTCCTCACCATTTTATAATTTCCCCAAATCTTACTATCCAAGGGCCTTATTAAAAATATTGGAGGAGATCAATCCTTATGGAGATTTTAGTGACCTTCCTACTGAAACAGTAGCTTGTCTTTTAGCACAACCTGTTGTCATTTCCTCTTTAGGTAATCCTTTATCATCCCCAAAAGTTTAGTAATTTTTGGTGTAGCGCTGCCTAAAATACTTTATTGACCTTCAGAGAGCTTAAGTCTGCTGCATGTCCTTTGTCTAGAAAATAGGTAATTTTATTTTTAAAAATGAGGTTAGCTAGCTCTATCTTTGGTTTAGCTACGTTCTGTCTTCATTAATATCCTTTAGTCCTGGCCACTGGACCTGTGCTTACACGTGCCAGCTCTTCCATTGCTCTGCAGTAGAGACGACCCAGTCCTGGTTCCTCATTTTGTTTGCATCCACACCTTGAGTTCAGTGACTTCTCTGGGTTTTGCATCTCCTTTGACTATATTCATTCCTCCACCCAAATCATCATTACCAGAAAGCTGCCTCTGCTTTCTGATGGCTCATGTGGGAAACTGAGGCACTGTCCTTACCCTGTTGGAGCTACTTCTGAAGTACCTCTAATGTGTACCCCATCCTCACTGCATGGGGAGCCCAACTCTGGGTTCTGCCCTTGCTTTTCATTTAGCAATGTGAGAAACCTTTTGTTAGGTGTTTGAATATCATTTGCAAAGTCTCAGATTTTTGATGAATCTTACTTCTGGCCTCTAGATGTGGCTTTCTTTGTCTTTTTACTCTTCTGTGTTCATTTCTGATATACTTATTGAGGTGTCTGAGTAAGTGACTGACTAATTAACACCTCATTTACTGTAACTGGTGAAGTATCTTAATAACATAATTATTTTAAAATTATTTTTGCAGAGATAGTTCTAACAGATTTTTTGGGGCTTTGTTGGGTTTTTTTTGTATTGCTGTAGAAATGTACACTGTGATTTGACATCATGGAAGGTAGAAACAACCAAGATATCCTAAGTAATAGCTTATTATTGAATGTAGTCAGGTCTAACAGTATTTGCCATTCATTTTTCATTCTATTAGATGAAATGCTTTCTTTTCAGTTCAAATGTCTTTATAAAGAATATAGTATTGACCAAAGCTTCCACAGTACACAGGCAAATCTAGAGCAAATCAAGTGTATCTTTCCTAAACTGATTTCAGTCCCACTGAATTGGATTGATGGCTTAATTACAGTTTTCAGGTTGTAACCTCATGGCCTTATTTTCCTCTGAAACTGGTGTAAATTAGCAATAAATCCATTCTAAGTCCATGCATTCAACGATGTGTGTCAAAAAGCTTCTTGTTATGAATCAGTGGTAGCTGCAACATTCTTGAGAGTATGGTTTCAACCACTTTTGTACATGATTGCAAAAACAAATAGTGAAATATAATAGTATAAACACAGAACATTCTTTGATCATTTCATAGTGGATTGATGAGGAATGAGTTGTGTAACACACTGACAGATCAACAGAGTCTGAAGCATTTTGAAGGAGTGACAAGTTGTTATTTAGTGAAACCACTGAATGGTTATTTTTTGGACTGCCTGCCAAAGAGACGTGCGGTTCCAGCAGGGTAGGCTTTCTTATCCAATGGCCTATTATTAAAAGGAAATTGGAAATTAGGGGCTGAAATGTCACTTCTTCTAACCATGGTTTAAATGCAATTTTTTATTCCTTATTACTGACTACAGCCTTGAGCATGTACCTAGGTAAAGAATGTCTGCTGAACAGCATTCCCACTCCATGCCTTTTAAATAAGTTACCTGGGAGGTTTTGTAACATTGCTGCAGGCCTTGTCGCCCAGGAAAGCCCCTGTCTCTACCATGCATCCCAAATCCCAGGTGTAGCCCTTCACCACTGTGCTTTTCAGAGTGAATTGAGTGGAAGTTACCTTTTCTCCACACACCGCACACCACACACACCCCAAAGCAGGAAGAAAATTGGGTTCCTCGTTACCAGGTATCTACTTCTGCCTCCTAAAAAGCTGTATAACTCATAGAGAAAAAACATATGCAAAGTCCTGATCCAGGGCTCGGTCCAGGATAACTTGGATGATTTCTTCAGCTCCAAGCTGAGGGTCACGGGGTTGACACTCTGCTACTGATCTCTGTGGTGGGACAAGAGCATTGCATATGATTCACACAGCACACAGCCTGCTTTCAAACAGCCTTTGTACTTTTCCAGTACGGCAATCTGTAAATCATTATGCACCCCCTCTTTGCCCAATCCACACAGGATGTGAGTCTGTGTCAGCTCCCAGCTTGATAGGCTTCCTCTTTAGCACAATCAATAAAAAACTCCTGCTTGCAGCTTTGGAAATTACTAGTCTATCGCTTGCCTCTAGCCAAGAAGGTGGGCGTCACATTCACAGATGTCCCACATCTGATGAGGTTGAGGCTAGAGGCATATTTTCCATTGCCAGGTATAGGGAGAGACCTGTTGTTGTAAAGCTGGTCTGTCCACACTGCTGCAACTGCTCCTGGCTAACCCTGAGTTCTGGTGGGCTAGGAACACCAGCAGTGTTTTGGGAAAAGCCTGGTTTACACACAACATCCCTGGCATTTCTCATTTCTTCCTGCTGGCAGGCCATGCCATTTCTGTAGCAAGGAGAAGAGTGCTCTAAGTGTACTTATTTTAAATGGGGATGAAGTGTTTGATGCAATGAGCATTTCCTGGTGCTTGTCACAGGTCTTACTTCAGGGAGAGGAGTGGGTGAACGTTTGTCAGGAGCACTTTGGGTGTTTCTAATAGACAGGCAGATGCAGCACTGTATCTCCCTGATTCGTGTCTGTGAAAGTAGCAAAGCTGTATTAGCTCCCTCGTTTCCTCTCACTGGAAGTTCAGTGAGCAAAGCCACCTATCGTGACAGCTAAAACTGTGACAGGCTACGTCTTCCCTCAGAAACAGCACAGGAAAAACAAGAAATTGAAGGGAAGGACCTGTGAAATTCCCCCTGGTTTCATGCTGCCTTCTACAGACGCCTTCATTCTCCGCTTGATATCCAATTTTATAGCATTTCAACCTAAATCTTCACAGGTGTTCAACACTTTGGGCATGTTGATTTTAACAGGAGGTGACTATAGAGCTAATTTTAGGCAGTTGCTCAGGATAGAGTAATGGGGGGAAATGGTCTTGGAAAGGTCATCTTGCTGCTATTGCTGCTGCCAAGAGGGAATTTGGGCTCAGTGCTCAGATTTGGACTCACAACAACAAACTTACCTTCAGTAACATGACAGTGTTCAGTTTACAAGCAGGTGTGACTTCCCTGGTGTAGCTCCCATACCCTCCATACTAGTTTTGCCTTTGTTTTGCCTCCACTTTCCAAGGTACTAAAGCCAGACTATTTGTCCTTGGGTGACAAAGTTTGGCTTTGGCTATAGCACTGAGAAACCTTTTGCTGGGACTGCATAGGTGATGTGCACGTCTTTCAAATTCTGAGCTTTATACTTCAGTGGACAGTAACCACAGATGTCTCCACAGGGATAATATAGATAGAATGATGTATATAACTGTCATCCATTCAGAAAAAAAATCCTGGAGGTGTTTCTGCTATAAGCCAACTGAGCTCATTGTAAAGATTTTGCAATAGAACCTGAGGAGTTTTGCATACCGTAACCTAAGAGAACTTCCTTGCATGGGTACTAGATGTTCAGCTGTGTTCACTGGTCATTCTTCCTGGAGTTTTACATGCCATTCAGATCTGTATTCCGCTTAAAAATCAGTGGTACAGCTTCTAGCTTTGAGAGTGTGGGATGTGATGGCTAGCCATGATCTGTTTGTGATAATACCTGCTTGTCTCCCCAATATGCAATGTATTTGAATCCTCTCTTAGTCTCTTTTCATCATTTTGTTCAACGGACGAGTAAAGAAGTGGGAGCATGCCATGATTGCTATTGTGTCAAGTGAAGTGTGAGACTAGGCCTTACTCTTTCCTTTCACCTTCTTGGCCAAGCTGGGACAATACACAACCGGGTGTTATGCCATATTTATTCTTCTTCTCACAGAAGAAAAGGCTATGTTAACTCTTTTGTGTTGGTGAAATTCCTGTGGATAAAGTGAAGTAATGGAACTCTTTGAAGTTAATAATTCCAATAGACTTATACATCCTAGGCGCATCACAGGCATTGCTTTTGTATGTTATATGTTCTAAAGGACAATAGTTTTGCTCAAATGTGGTGGTTTCCCCCTGAGAAGCATTTTTGCTGTTTCAAAGAATGCTATCTATCATTATGACATGCTCCGAAGTGGGAGCTCAAGCCAAGCAAGCCAACCAACAGCAGAATCATCAGAAGGTTAGAGTATGTGGCAAAGACTTAAAGTCTCAAAAGAGTCTTCTGACAGGCAGCCATTTTTACCCTAAATGTTATCTGTTAATTAGTTGGTGTGATGTCAGTCCTCACTAATGTGAAATTGTTTAGCTTTGCTGTGACTGTGAATTTACTACAGTAAATGCCATGAGCTGCAGTGAGCTGTTCAGGCCTTCTGCAGTGATCTGCTTAGACCTTAAAGTAGCTGACCTGTAGGTATACCCAAATAGCAAGTTGACAGCAAATATGCCTGATGAGAAGTGAAAAGATGAATCATCATCTCTAAAGTATAGGACAGTTGCCAGCAAGTTTTAAAAATTTCTCCGCAGAGTTAAAGGACTTGGAATACAACTTTGTAAAAGTGATGAATCAGTTCTGATGATTGATATAAGGTTCTAATTTTCCTGAAGGTTTTCAAAGGCTTCTAAAAGGTTTCTGAAATATTCCAATAATTGGTATTGTACAGTATTAAAAGTCCTGCCAAGCTGTCTAATTAAATACAGTCGTAGTTGCTTCTCAAAACCGAAATTAACTACTTGATTTGACATATTGTGAGCCCTCTTACACAGGTGGATAATTCAAGCTCCACAAGGAGTTTTGGTCACCTAGTTTCTCAGTTCAGTGGATCTGCAATTGAATAATTTCCTCTTAATGGGTGACTTGACTAAGTGGCTTGAAAGTAATTAGCAAACCCAGTGGCTCTGATATTGAAGTGTATGATCAGCATCTTATCAGGAACTACTTATTTCCTGTGGGAAACTGTGGTTGACTTCTCAACAAATTCAGAAGGCAACTTGTTGCTCTTTCTTTTAAGGAAGCTAATCAAGGAATGGTTGTATCATCCCAGGCATGTTTTGACTTGTGATGAAGTGATCCCAGCTGATTTTAAAGGCATTTTCAGAAAGTCTGTTCTTTATTAGTATTGGATGTTTTATTTGGTCACTTTCAAGAAAGCTGTAATTGACTTTTTACAGATGCAGACTATTTTTTATCCACTAATACATTTTAATCTTGGTGCACAGCTATTAATGGGATATGCTTCCACTCCAGAGCAGTTCAGATTGATTTTGTTTCTACTTCAGAAATATATTGGAGTAGACCTACAGTATATAAAAGTGCTCAGTGTGTTGAGATGAACTGGTCTTACGGTATATGCAACTCGTAATGGGAGCTCAGTACATTTAGGGAAGAGGTGGTGATTGATTGCCTGGAGCTCAGGCTAATTGATACGGCACTGAGTTAGTCAGAAGCTCTGAGCTCCATCAAAATCACCCATGACATTGCTCCAGTGCCTCTTAATACTGACTGGGTAGCTCATATGATAAAAGCACCATGTTTTGGAGGACATTTCCAGAGCTGAGTGAATCTTCCTTCAGCATCAGTTACATTCTTTCCAGAAAGGCTTCCTGCCTGGAGTAGCATTACTCCTCCGCTGGAAATTTTTTAAAAGGATGTTCTCAGGTCTGTTTATTTTTTATGGGCTTGGATGCGGTCACTGAGATCCTGTGAGATCAGAAGAATGGAATGAAAGTGGCCACAGATGACACTTGAGCTATTTCCACAGCTGGATGCACACCAGCCAGAGTAGGCGGTCCTCTGCAGATGAATTAGTTTGTTGAAGTACATGATACAAAACATCTGTTACAATGAGAACAAACAAAAACAACGTGCCTTTGAAGACTGTGATTTGTTGGGAGCTGTTTGCAAGGGTGCTGAATGAGGCAGTTGTCAGTAAGGAAACATTTTCAGGCTTGCCCTTGTGTGAACTAAAGCAAAACTCCACAGTAAAAATATCTAAATTCAATCAAGCAAAATACCTGCTTTTCCCAAATTTTGTTTGCTCTGATTCCTGATATGGCAATGGGGAGGGAGAGAGCCCTTCTGTACCAAATGTTTTTTATACTCTAAACCACTTTTAATACAATGGTATAATTCCAGCTGAGTGGCTGTGAAAACTTAGAAGCTACACGGGTACAATAACTGTTATTCTGTCAGCTGTTCCCTGCACTGCTTTATTACCAGCTGTCTTGAAGTGCAATAGACGTTTTTCATTGTCACTACCACCTGATGACAAATAAAACCTTCAAAATGGTTTTACTCTGAGGAGTAGCTCACAGCTCCTAGCCAGAAGCAGACCTTTCATGTCACCTTAATGAGCAGAAGCAATGATCCAAACATTCCCACCCCATTTTACTCTTAGCAGACACTTACTTTTGGCTGCCTTTGATTTTTTTCTCACAGTTGAGATGATGAGGAATTAAGAATACTGGAGTATTAATACTGTTGTATAAAGGCTGAAGACAGATCCATCAAAGCCAGGTGTGTATCAGTTCTTACAAGGCAATATTGTTCTTGTAGACAGTTTAAAGAAAATGCAATACTCCTAACACAGTATTTTAGCCACGGTGACACAGCGAGTATGAACTGGATGTGGGTATATAACAAAGCACCAGTTCCTCTTCTCTGCCCCTGCCCCCCGCAAAACCAAACACACTAGGTAGGACGCAGATATGCTAGATGAGAACACTATTCTGTATGCATGATAGGAAAAGGCTGCAATACCAAAGCATGCTCCCAAGGAGAGTTGGTGCCCAGTCTGAGTGTGTGTATAAGATGAACAAGAGTAGTAAAAGAAATAAATAGAAGTTAATCCTTTAGATCAAGTAAGCAGCAGGGATATGGGATTTTGGACTTGGAGATCCTGTAGTTCTTTCCCTGCTGATGGCTTGGTGTATCTGCACAAGGCAGCTATGTATTTTTAAAGGCTCAACAACTGAAATAGGAGCTCCTGTGGGCCATTGGGAGAGGGCATCTTTCCTGGCTTTGCATCTGTGATCCAGTAGTGGGTGTCAGGAGAGGTGAGAAGCTGCTGAGAAAGCAAAGTTAAACAAGATTCTGGTTTAGTTCAATTGATTCTAGTTTATGCTTTCCTGATGAGCAGGGTGTCTGATTGTATATGTAGTCATAGTTTATTATAGCCGTACAAGACAATTATGTTAATTTTACTTTTATTTCCTAATATTCTTTGATCTCATGCACATCAAAGATGTAAAATTTTAGTCTTGTTGGTAATTAGCTAGAAAGCAAATATGTTGTCTGTCAGTACAGAGGATACAAAGCACAAGAAATTGTCCTGGGGGAGTCTAGATTCTAGTCTAATTTTTTTTTTCTCCTAGTCAGATTTTTATTTCCCTTTCATCAGTTGCCTCAGCCACTAAATAAATGTACTGGAAGTAAACTTTGCCATTGTGAAATTCATTCAGCTTTTTAAACCACCTAGTCACTCAGTATGGATCCTCAATTGAGGAAAAGCACTTCGGTACATCAAACAAAAATGTACATCAATGTTTCTCAAACTTGCAACAGTCCCTTGCGGTCTATATTGACAAAGGTTTCACGCTCGCTTGCTGTTAGTTTTAAGCAGACCGGGGCTAATGCTGTGCACAGTTTTGATTTGATTCACCCATTATAGTCCAAAGGCTTTGATTCCTAACTTGTGTTTAGTGCTCTGGTCAAGAACAACAAATAAGTATATGCTAAATTATTTGGCTCTGCAGTTGCTCTTCAAATCTGTCTTTTTGGAAGGAGAAAACACACAGGGATTATTTTACAATTTCTGCAGTGAATCCCTGCATCCGTACTTTGTGCCTACAGCTGGTGGATTTCCACATTGCAATTTATTCTAGGGATTGACCCCTCCCCCGCCCCCCCTTTTGTTCATGAATTGCAGAGAGATCATTATCTTCATAAATTTGTTTACTGTCCAAAACTTTTGTATGAATAATTTATGGCAACATTTCAGCCTAAGGATTGTTCTCAGTGTGCATAACAAGTATTTATTAGATGGTTTCATACTGGAAGTTGTTATTAGACTTGCCGACTTGTGTTCCCAGGTTGGTTGTCCTTATCTTTATTAATTACTTCAGTTTGTAGACAAGATGACTGTCTTGCCATAAAATAAGATTTTGTTTCTTGATTAACAAATCTGCAGGTAGCCATAGGCTGCCCGTATGGCAAGTACTGCAGAAAATAAAAATAACTCAATTTAAAATTGAGTTGTTGAAAAAAAGATCACTGAATTACAGTGTGAATCTGAAAATAATCTCTGTTTGGGATGATAAATTAATTGATGACAATCTGTCTGTGGTATAAAAATCTAGTGGATACCTGCATAGTAATGTACAGTTTGGCTTCCGTCTCTGAGGATTAAACCAATGTGAAATCCTGGTAGCATTCAAGTCGGTGGCAAAACTCTAATTGATTTCAGTGGGGCCAGGTTTTCAGGCCAAATTTTTCAAATTCAGTCAACTAAGATCTGTGTGTCACTGTGATTGTTGGATTATGGAGGTTTTAACCATTGAAATTGCACATGGCTTCTGCTAAAAAATTGTCCTTGTCTAGTTCTGATATTATGCTTCAAGTTTGTGCGTTTCTGCATTACTTCCCTGAATTTATAATCACTTGCAGTGACACAGGACTGAAAGACCATGAGACAGGGTCTTTCATGATACTGCAGTTCCTCGATAGTAGAAATGGTATCAGAAAATGCCACAAGAAATGCTACCAGAAAACCATTTCATATACTTTTCGGTCCCACAAATGGATTTGCAGAACAGAAATATGGCTGCCAAGATGTTGGTCTTTACTGGAGTTTATCAGAACATCTGCTGTTAGTTATGTTATGTCTTTTGATGTCAAAGACAAAACAAGGGTTTGTTTGGTTTTTGGAGGAAGGGGGTTCACATGCAATGAGGATTCACAAGCATGCGGTGCAGAGTCCAGCCCGTGAGTTCTTGTCACTCTGGAATTAATTAGAGTGCTCTTTTTTCTATCTACACAGCTCTCAAGAAAAGATGGGAGTATTACCCATTTGCCTATCATCTCACCCATATTTATCTTCCTTTGGATGTTTCTTGTTTCCTTTTCCTCTGAGGCTACCCATTGCCTCAGGCTAGGACTGACAAGACTATTACATACATAGTGCTCGGTGAATAATAAAATTTGCCTTTGTGGGCAGAATCAAATAACAACTTTGAAACTTGTCTTGAAGTGAAAATGTGCAGAGGGGGAAGGTAGTGACATGGGAAAAGTTGTGAAAATGTTGTTTTGACTCCACTCCAGGAGAGAACTGAGGGAGTGGGGAGAGGGTGAGAAGAACAAAGAGAAAATATCTATAATATTTCTGTTTTCATTTCTGGGTTATTGAACTAATTTTAAGCTTTTTTTTCCCTTAAAATTTAGATAAATTCTGGAATGACATGTCATTTTGAAATATGGTGGAAACATTGCATTTTGACAGCTCCAATTTTTTTCATTCTTTTGGTCACAATTATGTGCAAAGGGTGACCTGAATTCACAGGATTTTTTATTCTTCCTCAGAGTATTTTTTTCCAAATAATTTACTGTTCATCTCAGCAATATGTGTATACCATCCAGCTGGCCTTTTTTTCCCTCTAGCTTATACTATAATTTATTCCTCCAAAGCATAGAGATCTTCTTACCTTCATACAAAATATATCGTGCTGAACTCACAGCAGACTCCTCTGTCTGATCTGTGCTGCTCAGAAGACTGATCATCCAGTTTGGGTCAAAGACTCACTCTGGCACATTCACCACAGTCGTGGGCCCCCAGCTTATTCTTCCCTGGCAGCAGAGCAAGGTGCTCTACATTGTCTGAGACGTTTTCACGGCAGTATTTGGTAGTAGGCAGTTCCTAGTCAGCTGCTTTGTAGCCTGAAGAATTGACTTCTGTTGGGTAAGTGTAAGAGTATGGGTTAGAAAAAGACTTTGACAATTCTTGAACTGCTCTTTCTTGGCTTGTCCTTAGGACCTTTGAACTTAGTGTTGATTGCAATGGTAGTTTGATTTCTAGATGCCAGAGAAAATAAAACAGACATGACAATTATTTACAGAGAAAACTGAGCACCTCTACAGGATTCAAAAAGCTGAAAGATATTCAGGATAGCAGCCCAGAGAAACATCAGACTTCAACTTAAAATTCTGCAAATCAAACTGTGTGTGGAGGACACAAATCCATAAAGCAGTAAAGAAAGTCTTTGTCATATGTCAGGATCCGACTGCTGTGCCTTCACATGGGCTTGTACACAGTGACTGGTAAGAAATGGTCGTGCACCAAAAAGCTATAATAAATCAAAGGTTTTTATAGAGATTACTGCAGCATGTATGGATAAATGTGTACCAAAGAGACTTACCCCATTTACTCCAATAAATCCATTCTCATTAGAAAACTGAAGCAACAAACTTGGACTTCATTTGCCCACATTGCTTTGGCTACTTTTTGGCTACTTTCATTTATGACATAAAGCTGCACTCAAGCAGACAGCCTGATTCTGAGAAATGCAGAACTCTCTGTGTTCATCTACTTATGCAAAAAGTGACTGCTGTTTTGAGGTAGGTTGAAATGGATTATTTACCTGGTGAGGCCGCATCTGGAGTATTGTGTCCAGTTCTGGGCCCCTCAGTTCAAGAAGGACAGGGAACTGCTCATGAGCGCAGAGCCACCAAGATGATTAAGGGAGTGGAGCATCTCCCTTATGAGGAAAGGCTGAGGGAGCTGGGTCTCTTTAGCTTGGAGAAGAGGAGACTGAGGGGTGACCTTATTAATGTTTATAAATATGTCAAGTGTGAGGGTCACGAGGATGGAGCCAGGCTCTTCTCAGTGATGCCCAATGGTAGGACAAGGGGCAATGGGTGTGAGCTGGAACACAGGAGGTTCTGCTTAAACTTGAGAAGGAACTATTTTACAGTGAGGGTGACGGAGCACTGGAACAGGCTTCCCAGGGAGGTTGTGGAGTCTCCTTCTCTGGAGACATTCAAAACCTGCCTGGACACCTTCCTGTGTGATCTCATCTAGGTGTTCCTGCTCTGGCAGGGGGATTGGACTAGATGATCTTTCGAGGTCCCTTCCAATCCCTAACGTTCTGTGATTCTGTGATAATTTCATGCAGGTAGCAAGAGGTTGCCATCTGTCAGTGCAGAGAGAGGTAATAAAAAAGTGTTTGGTCATTCTAGGCATTAAAGTAACTGGGGAGCTGAAAAAGTACTTTGTCATCTGCTTTCTGCCTTCATTTAACCAATATCACCAGAATTCCTCTGAAACTGGTTGTGTGGTGGGATGGATGTGGTCCATTCACTAACGTGGAAAATGGACTCTTTCAGGATCAGTCTTCAGGGGTTAACAACTTTTTGATAAAATAGAGTGCTCTGAAAAGACACGGTGGTGACAGGCTGTCGATGAACACCCTCCGCAGACTGGGCAGTGTGCAGGGCAGTGGCCGTGCAAGCCTCTCCCCTCTATGCCATCAGTGCTCTTCAGCTTGGAGCTAACCTGTGGGATGCAGTTGTGGGGATGCATCTCCCCACCTTTCGCTATCCTTGGGAAGGTTGTTGGACATCACCAATGGTGCTAATGTATTTTTGTGATGAGAATTTCTCTGTGGGTAGCTGATGCCAGGACATAACTGAACAGCTGTAGCTCGATAATGACTTTCAGTCCCAGCAATGACCGAACCCGGTGACCCAGCATTGAGACTCCCTATTCTGTTACCGGTTCTCTGAGCCACTCTATTCCCCCATGTACTTTCAACATAGTTAACGTGTTACAGCTGTGCTCACTGCTATACAATAGTTAAGAGGGCTGCCAGCATTTCCAGTATGAACTCATATTTTAAGGATAATAACTCAGCTGTAAAAATGTGCTCCAGGCTGAAACTTTATAAGGAAGATCTCAGCCCAAGAGTGACTTTGTCTGAAGAAAAAAAAGGGAAAATATATCAATTTAGTCATTCTTAATCAGTACAGATATATTAAAAAGAAAATAAGTAGTCCTGGGCAGATCAGTTATTTATGTTTTCTTCTTTTTAGCTTAATAATATCCAAAATCTACACCTTTTTGAACTTTTCACATCTATGTTTTAGACTAGCTGGACCTCTTGCACAATGAAGTTTTACTCACAAGAGTCAGTTTTAAAGTGCTTTTACTTAACATTTTCATCTTCTTTTAAAAGACAATACAGTGTGGAGCAAAGTAGACTTAAGCTAGCCATTTTCTATTATTTACTTCAAAACTTCTCAGCATGAATCAAGAGGTAAAATGATTCCTTTTTTTGATTAATTTGGACTGGAGTGTGTGATTGAAACCACCTCTTCTCTTCAGGCCTGCAATGGTGATGACCCAGACTGAACCCTCAGTCTGAACACTCGCGGACTTGGGAAAGTTCAGCTGTAGATCCAGACCCATCCCAGAATCCTGATAACAGACCAGCTATTGTCTCCTCTATGTATCACACAGTTGTAAAGCACTTAGAGGTCTTTGGTAGAAGGGAGACTTCCAAGTGTCAAGCATTTATTGTAGTACACAGTCTGGTTTCACTGGAAGTACCTTAAAGCAAAGGAGAATTTAAAATATCACATTTTTAGTTATAAAATGTGTTCACCCTCTATAGACTCCTATTTTCTGACTATTGACACAAAACTGAGGTCTTGAGTTTGATTTTATTTACATCAGTTGTACCTCACTGATTTAAATGTGGTTGCCTTTGAATTACCTGCTCTGTATGCTTGCTACCCTTGACTTTACTGGCTTCTTTTGGTCTCATGCATCAGGGACAGAATTTTTAGGTAAGGACATTTTTCCAGCCACAGTTTCTCCAGGTGGTACCTGTATTATCGCTTGTTCAAAGCAATGGAAAACTGTACAGATGTCACTGAGGGCAACATCCAAGGATAGTGGAGTGTTCCAGCTGCACCAAAAGCCAAACTGTTGGTGGCAGTTGGCTTGTACAGAGTTGAGTTCAAGCAACAATTAGTCTGGTTAGAGTCAGAAAAACCATAGTTAAAATTTGTAAAGGCAGGAGTGAAGCATAGGCTTGCATTACTTTTAAAGATGGAAAGTAAGGTAGGAAAGCACTATTGAAAGTTTGTGCCTCAATCTTGGTTTTGAGATCTGTCACAAAGCTGACACTGACAGGTAGTCAGCTTTAACCAGTCAAAGGAGAAATCCCAATACAGAATGGAGAGGATTTCACCCATAGCCTCCCCTGAAGGGTTATGAGTCCAGAAAATGAAATGCAATTTGGGATCTGGGGCAGAGCATTCAGCCTCTGAAAATTTGTGGTTTAAAATGAGATGAAAGGCAGGGCTGGAATAGTTTTCTTGCTGTTGCTGGGTGAGAAAGGGGTTTTTTAACATTACAGATTACAAGTCTAACAGAACATGACAGAGATACAGATTTCTGTATTTGTCTTCTCTAATAAGGAGACATTTCTAGATTTTGAGATCAGAATGAACCACTGTGATCTAGAATTAGAATCATAGAATCATGGAATCATAGAATCATAGAATCATAGAATGGTTTGGGTTGGAAGGG
>NW_010309890.1:0-10987 GCF_000700745.2 Antrostomus carolinensis | reverse complement strand
CCAGAGCCTTCTCTTCTCCAGGCTGAACAGCCCCAACTCTCTCAGCCTGTCCTCATAGGAGAGGTGCTCCAGCCTGGTCATCCTGGTGGCCTCCTCTGGACTTGTTCTAGCTGCTCCAGGTCTCTCTTGTGATGGGGGCTCCAGAACTGGATGCAGTATTCCAGGTGGGGCCTGAATTGAATTGATGCATAACATGAACTGTAGCTTAGTACAGGATTTCCTCCGTCTATCAACTTCAGGTCTAAAATCTATTATTGAACAGAAGCATATCTTGAGAAAAACATCCTTACCCACTCTAGAGTTTCATTCCTAGCATCTTCTGCTATCTGTATTTCCTAGTAGGCAGGATAGGAAGAATTCCTGAGAAAATTACGCAGATATTACTGCCTCTCATCAGCCTTCCAAAACTTAAAATTATTTACATTCAGAAAATGGAATGGGGAGGCAAAGGACATAATTTTCTCACCCCCCATACCCTTAATCTTCTATTATGCAGGAGCTGCACAAAAAAGGACTTTAGACATCAGCAGCAGATGACAGTGTTCCACAGTGTGCTCTCATGGAGGATAGACGTTGGGTTTGAACTGAAATCAAGAGTAACGCAGCAATATCAGCCTCAGCATTTCAAGGTGGCTCTCTCTCTGCACCATGCAGCTGGATACCTGGATTATGTGGCAGCTCCTGCCTCAGTGTGTCTCTGAGAGTGCACTTAGATTTGGGCCTGACCTGGGAGTTAGCTCTGAAATGCTCAAGAGTTACCTTTGGCCTGACATTGCAAGAATCACCATGAAGTCCATGAGCAATGTGTGAAGCATTCTCACTTGTACTGACCATCACTAGTAAATTCTGGCTTGCAAGAGCCTATCTGATCTTGGAGTTGCAGGGAGACATCCTGATATCTACTCATACATTGACTGTTCTTCCTGTTGGCCTCTCAAGGATTAGGGATCTCACAGAAGAGCACTCTACTGTCTGCCACTCTGGCATCTCAGTGTGTCTTCTTGGTGCTTCATTCAGTGACATCACCTGACTTTTCTGAAAGCTGAAGATATTTCAGATATTTCCATCAAAGACTGGTTGTGGTCAGGTCCTTCTAACACTATGCACAGTCATGTCATACCATTTTCGTCTGGCTGCAGTTGTGTAGGATGTCATTTTGTCATCTTGCCTTTAGTGGATACATACGGTTATATTACCCGCCTCCCTTTCTGGTTGTTTGGGGTTTTTTTGCATTTTGGGGTTGTTGTTTTTTTTTTACTTTTGTTGGTAGCCAGTTCCTCAGCATCTCTAATGTCTCCCAGTGTCAGTGTTTGTCCTTCAAATGAGTGTATCTTTTGTTGCAGCACGGCCGCTAGATTGCAGCTCACACAGTGCAAGTCCCTCCTGGTTTCGGGCAGGAAATGAAACACAGCACATTTGTTACAGATCACAGCTGCTGTCCTGTCACTGGCCATTGTAGTGTTGAGGCTAGAAGTGCACGTTGAAGAAATGTCACAGACATTTCCTCCCTAAACCCAGTTAGCCACTCTCCATGCCTGGGAAATACCTGTGTACTAAATCTCACCAGAAAAGCAGGGATCAATAGTGCAGAGTCTCAGACATTTGGTCTGATCAAATGTCTGTTGTCATGACTTCATGGAGACACGTAGACAGGCAGGGCTGCCTCACCTTGCAGTGAGACCCAAGGTCCTACCACATTAAACACACCATACATATTCTCATGCCACCAACCTGCTCTGCTCCTCTAAATCCAAGCACAAGCTCTGAAGGCAAGTCTTTCTGTTTGATATTTTTCCTGTATTTTGAGCATATTTCCCTGAGTAAAATAAAGTAAGTGTTTTCAGCCAGTAACAGAAGCTCTTACGCGATGTTTATTAGATGTTACTCATAAATAAGATTAAAAACCTGTCACTGTTGCTTTTAGTTACTTTTGTCATAATAAATCCTGGACTGAGAGTTTCAAACATCAAAAAAAATTATCCACATGTTGAAAAAACAGAGTGGCCTCAGTGGTTGTAACAGAAATGGCAATATTAGTTGTCTTCCCATAGGCAGTTTTACATGTGTGTATGTGTATATATATCTATATCTTTATATATATATATATATATATATACACACACACATATATATATATCTCTAAGATGAGACTATTGAGAATGTAAATTTGTCATCCTTTTTGAAAGTTTCATTTGAACCCAGAAAGGCAGGGAAGTGAAAATTAAAGTCTGGTGTTGACTCACATTTTAATTGTGCTGTTTAATAATTTCCATTTTGCACCTTGTTAGAACTAGGATGTGCCATGAAGTCAATTTTCACGCCCAGTTATAGGCATGAAGGAAGGGAACAGAGCAGAACTGTTTGGAGAGGAAATATTGTTTGGATTTAGCTTTAATAGATGGAACTTCATTGTAATGCTAAGAAAAACTAGTCCACAGGAAAGAGACTGGATGGCCAGTCCCAAGGAGTTGTGGTGAATGGAGTTAAATCCAGTTGGTGGCCGGTCACAAGTGGTGTTCCCCAGGGCTCAGTGTTGGGGCCAGCTCTGTTTAATAACTTTATCACTGATCTGGACAAGGGGATCAAGCGCACCCTCAGTAAGTTTGCAGATGACACCAAGTTGGGCAGGAGTGTTGATCTGCTTGAGGGTAGAAAGGGTTGGGGAAGAGTGGCTGGAAAGCTGCCCAGCAGAAAAGGACCTGGGGGTGTTGATGGACAGCCAGCTGAACATGAGCCAGCAGTGTACTCAGATGGCCAAGAAGGCCAATAGCATCCTGGCTTGTATCAGCAATGGTGTGGCCAGCAGGAGTAGGGCAGTGATTGTCCCCTGTACTCTGCACTGATGAGGCTGCACCTTGAATATGGTGTTCAGTTTTGGGCCCCTTGCTACAGGAAAGACACTGAGGCACTGGAGCCTGTCCAAAGGAGGGTAACAAAGCTGGTGAAGGTTCTAGAGAACAAACTGGTTCTCCATATGAGGAGTGGCTGAGGGAACTGGGGTTTTTCGGTCTGGAGCAGAGGAGGCTCAGGGGGAGACCTGTTGTTCTCTACAACTACCTGAAAGGAGGTTGTAGCGATATGGGTGTCAGTCTCCCAAGTAACAAGCAATAGGATGAGAGGAAATGGCCTGAAGTTGTGCCAGGGGAGGTTTAGATTGGATATTAGGAAAAATTTCTTCAAGGAAAGAGTTGTCAAGCAATGTAACAGGCTGCCCACGGAAGCAGTGGAGTCACTGTCCCTGGAGGTATTTAAAAGACATGTAGAGGTGGCACTTAGGGACATCTTAGATTAGGTTAACAGAAGGACTCGATGATCTTAACGGTCTTTTCTAACCTAAATGATTCTATGCTTCTATGACTCCTGAATCCCATTTGCTCATATGGCACATCAGCCACTGGGAAACAGTGGATGAAGGAATTAGTCCACATCAGAAAATATCTGTAAGAACATAAACAGAATGTCATTGCCAAGCACAACACTTTAGTGTGTGTCACATACTAACTAGGTATAGATCAGGAGTTCTGTGCAGGAAATAGATTGTTTTCACAGTGCTGAGATTTTTGAAATTTGTGCTTATTTTGACATGGAATGAAAAGACATTTGGATATTTTTTGTGAAAGATGATAGTGGGAAGAGCAGGACAAGATTTGTTCTGTATATTCCAGTGGTTATGTCCCAGGCAAATCACAACCTCTGTGCTTCCTCTTTGTCTTCTGGGGGTGCTAACCTCATGTGAGTGTTAGGAGGAAGGTTTTGGTAATGATGGCTGTTCCTGACAGAGCAATGGCACTGTTACGTGAATTGGGTATATGAAGCCGACATACAGCCAAGTACACTTATAAACTGAAGGGTAGGAAGAAAACAAAAGAAATGTGATTTCTTGTTCCCCTCTAGAATATGTCAGAAGAGGGAATGCGAGCTGTCTGTGACCCCTCTGCCTGCTCCAGCACTTTCCAGAATGAATGCCCCACTGTGGCAGGTCATTGCCTACCTGCTGTGAGCTCCTTCCTCTTCAGTCCTCCCCAGCAAAACTACACCTATTTATTCAGGCACATAGTACCAGTGATTTTATTTCATTCCTGGGCCAAGTTGAAGAAGGATATGAAAACTAATGTTTCTCTCCAGTCTAGAGAGAGCACGTGGGCTTGCGGTCCAGCCTGCAAGGATAAGGGAAAAGATATAGCATGGAGCTCTCAAACTCTGCTGCAGAGTCTCTGTAGCAATTCAGGTATATTTTCCCTTCATAAATATTGTCCTTTTGCTCAATGGCCTTTTTCTTGAGATGTTATTTTGGGTGGAAAGATTTAAGTCACCATGCAAAAGTCACTTTAGGCACTGAGTGACATGGGCAATTTTTTTGTTTGCAGTAGAAATGCTATCTCTTTCTTTTCTTTAAGTCCTTTTAGATTAACAGATACCTGTATGCTATGAAGCTTACTGGGTTTTCAACTCTGGCACATCATGAACTACTGACATAATGTCACAGGGGTACTCCCTGATGTAATACATTTATTAACCGGCACCAATATAGTTGCAGATATTGCTTTATTTGTGCAAACAGTTAGTGATATAAAACTCTTCCTATTTCATCAACTGTGTTTTCTTTATCTCTTGGTGTTCCCATTTCTGTATCCTTTTAATCTGCATTTATACGTGCAGGCTAGTATCTCTATGTTATCAAATGCTGTATTTAAAACTAGGAGGCAGGACATAGAGTTAAAGGCAGGATGGACAATGGGAAAGAAACCATCAAAAACCTCAGCTGTTGTAGGAAAGGTGGTGCATACACAAGAGTCACCTTTGTTCTTTATTTACCACACTATATTTGGATTCTTAATCCTTTCAGACCAGTTACTTTTGGGTAGTAACTAGGTTGGACCTATGACATATACTTTCAGCCGAGGAAAAATGTTCAGAAACATACAGAAAAAGGAATGAGAAAGGGAAAGCACAGAGATTCAGCTAAGGTATGAAGCTGATATCAGATTAGAATTGGAATTTATACCCAAGATTACAAATATTACAATACAAAATTGTGGTTTAGTAGTTGCCACAGAAACAGGACTCAGAGTTGATGAAGGCCTGTGTCAGGGTTTGCTCATCCCAGAGTTAAAACTGCTTTAATTTCGTGCAGGTTTAGGGCTTCCTGCTCACTTCACTACATTTTTAGCAAGGTTTTAAATTCAACAGTGTAACAAAATGAAACCAAATTGCTAATATTTGCAGAATATACATTGTTAGCTGATGTTTGCTGATCTTCCTCACCATACCCAAATCATTATTTAATCTCTGATCAACTAGGAAATGCCAAGGCAATTGGGAACTTTTCAGTGAAAAAGATAAAAAGTTATAAAAATAGCTTTTCTTTGATTTTGAAATATAGTAAGTTTTTATGGAATATCAACAAGTACCTCCAGCAGAGTTGATGACAGAGGGCAGAGAGGATTTCACAGCAACCTTTAGTGTTCCAGTTGTAGTCATGAAAAGTTGGCCACTTAGCAGCCAGTTCAGAGCACTTCACCAGGCTCACTGCTCTGACAAGGGGACCCTATTTTTTCTACTGCCTGTAAGAAGCAGCCCAAGGAGATGTGATAAGTGAATCTAGACAGAACAGTAAGCCAATAGAAATATGGTCATAATTTATTCAGTATGCAGAGAGAGTACATTTATCTGCAAAAAAGTATGCATGTTGGGTTTTTTCATATTAATTCTTGATAGACACGTCTGGCCTGGTAAGTATAAGGAAAGTCATCCTTTCACTCAGTTTAATAAAACCTCAAGAAACAACATGTTCTCAATAATATAAAGACATTCACTTGGTAGTATGGTAATAACTTTTCAGATAGAATGAGCTGGTGCTTGTATGACTGCACGACATGTCTGCAAACAAATTTGAAAATTGTTTGCTGCTGTAATGTTTATTGTCTTTACATTTGCCAGTATTTACAAAGTAGAATTTGTAAGTATGCTTAACTTGTTAAAACTTCCTAAATTAAAAAAAAAAAGAAAGAAAAAGTAAACTGTAAAGTAAGCAGATGCTTACTGTAAGCTTTAAAAACTATTTATTCAGCTGGTATTTGTGCCTTAAGTCCAATATCAGTATTAGAACACTGGAATAAAACAGAAGCCTTTAATACAATTCATTATTCTAGAAAGCTGGAACTAACTAATCCTTCCTCCCACTGGCCCTTAAGTGCATCTCTCAGCTAGTGAACTCTCTGTTACTAAAGCCCCCTAATGCACTTCTTATTTCTGATGTCACTTTCCCACCCTTCAAGGCACATAATGTGGCATGTGTCATTGCACCAACATAAACTTTATTTCTGCTGATGCCTTTTGGTATTGGCAAGTACTTAAATATAGTTTACTTAAGATAGTAAACAGGCTGTATTTAGTGTCCTTCCTGTGATTTCAGTTTGTTGCCATACAGGGAGCGTACAGTGATTGCGTGATTGTAGTTGATAAAGTCAGGCTTCTTTCTTTGCAAGTGATAGACTAGAAAATAGTGTGAAATAAATATATTTGCTTTCTTATATGAAAGGTATGTCCATAGATCTTAGAACAGCAAAGTCTTTCAAATAAAGTTAAGAGGAATTAAAATCTATATGTCAATGAACTTATCTTGGGTTTATCAGTGTTGCAAAAATTGTGCATTTTCTCCTGGATCATTGGTTCCTTAACATTTGCACTGTTAATCTTCTTTTCTTTTAAAGCCAGTGTAGCATTGACAGAATTGCATGATGTCATGTGCCAAGAATATCTTGCCAAATTTAAAAGACATTATAGTAACCAGTTTCTTGCAGTAATTATAAAAAATGTAATCATACTGAGGCAACAGGGCAGACCTAAGTAATTGGCAGGCCAACTACTTGTTTTGGCAAAAACAGTGGCAAAAACCTCATCATAATTTCTTCTACAGGTTTTTTTCAACTAATCTGGTCCTTCAGTAGTATTATGCCATGCTAAGATGTCTCACTATACAGTTTACAAACTCGGTAAAATCAGATATCCAAACAGATGAAGATGAAAAATATGTTTGCTGTAGCCTTTGCCAGTCGCCAAGTGGATGTTTATCAGCAAATACCTATTATAGGCTGAAAAGAATCAAATTACTTTTAATATGATGGCAACATCTGATGCAAGACGTTGTCCTCTACAGCTAAGTAAGTTGAATATGAATGGGTTTGACAGCATGTATTATGAAATGCATTATGGTCTGGAGAATGGGTGTTGCCCTCTGGAGACTGGGTGTTGCCCTACCAACCAGCCGCTATTTCCTTAAGTGTATTTTTTCTCTACGTGATCATGAGGGGATTGTACAAACTCTGGTGAATTAACGGCCTGGTAAATACCCATAATTCTCTGCTCTGGGGAACTGTCACCTTCAAACACATTAAGCTGTTTTAGGAAAGCTGAAAATACTTGATTTGTATTCCCAACTTATTTTCCTAACATATTAAATGGTGTATGTTTAGAGACTAGAATATATATATTTTCTATTTTAAAATAGTATGTTTACTGTCTGTGAGTGATTTTTTTTTTTTTGTCCTTGATATATTTTTTCTCCAGTCCATGTTGTTTTGAACAGTTTTTTTGCAAAAACTGTCTTGCTGTTGAAAGACATTTGCCATCAGATTTTTCCACTGTGTCTGGCACTTTTGTTTGCTACACTAAATCATAAGACTTCTTTCACTGCTGCCCCTTCTTCATTTCCAGGTTCCTGCATTTATGCACAGGAATAGCTATCAGTCTGTCACATCTGTAATCAAACCAAGTCCCTCCAACCATACCTTTGCAATAAACATCTTTGCAAAGAAAGCTTGGTATTTTAAGGCTTTCGAACATCCTAAATTAATTTCACTGGAGGTGCAGGGCTGCATGAAGCTGTGGTGCAGGTGTGACTTTCTGCTTACTCCATCACACATAACAAGTGGAAGCACACCTCTGTCACAGAAAGCCCTGAGGCAACTGTCCATCTCTAAGCCAAAGGAGAAAACTACTCAGAGAGGGAACGGAGAGCTGTTTATCAGCTGACAAATTTGCTCTGAGAGTTTATGGCTAGGTAGAGTAAAAATGCTGGTTTGTGCTGTGGATCATTCTGAGCATAAAGCTTATGGTTTCTTACCATAACCAAAAAGTGCAGGTGGATGTCCATACCCCAAGACCTTGTCTGGCTGCATGCTGCTCTGCAGGAGCAGGGCTGGTATCCCAGGCCACTAATTTTGAACATACAGCAAGAACATAATTTTCCTTGGACACGGTGCTACTTCAGACACTTGCACTGAATCTACAACACAGGGTCTGTTGAATGGGATGAATGATTGTACACCCCACAGATTTGCTTTCAGACTCTTTCAGCAAGAGGGTAGATTTTTTTTCAGCAGCAAGTGGGGAACAGCATGAAAGAGAAGAGTGTCATGTAAGGAAGAAAGGCTTTTTAAATAAAAATCTTAATCCTGCTATGCTGAAAAAAAAAAAAATGGAAGAAATTTTATGGTGAAAGTTCATGACTGTCTTGATTTGTAAGGACCTGTGCCAACAAGAAGGTTAGCACTGTGGTAGTTCACCCATTAACTCATTCTAATAGAATGGGTGAATCTATGTAAACCAGTGCAAATTAATATAGCCAAGGAAGAGGCAAAAGTGTTCACAAGTGTTGCAGGTTTGATATTCACACACTGATCAGCTTTTTTTATAAGCATTTGTTTGGAATCATCACGGATATTCTGTGGAGGCTAGTTTCTGGAATTTACCAGACTTCTCTAGGAACTCTTGTCAGTGCAAGAAACTAAATCCACTATGTGACATATGCTGAGGATATTACAAAAATGACTGACCAAGATAAACCTACCTCCTCTTTACCATTGCATGCAAGTAGTGAGTTTGGAGAGACTGCAGAATCGCAGCTACTCAGACAGGATGTGCATAGACAAAATGTTGCTGGAAGGTGAGAAAAAATAGCATTGGTACTTCCACACTTTTAAAAAATTTTTATTTATTCTTTATTTGCAACTGAAATTTTGAAATATTTTGCTTCTCATCAGATTCTTGACAATGCAGTCACATGGTCTATGTAAATGTGAGATAGACACTTCAGAATAGGTGTGCTGTGGATTTTTGTGACTAGTTTATTTTAAATTCCAATTCATAGGTGGATTTTGTCAGTAATCTTAAAGGAAAGAAATGTCAGTTTTCCTTTTTTTAAACAAATGCGTTCATCCACATTTTCCACACTTTGTAGCAGATGTAATGTGATTGTGCAGATTTGTAATGTGTGCATACAAACATACATACACACAAAGCAGAGCTATTATTTCATATGAAGAAATAGCTGGAAATACCTCCCTATTTAACTATCTGCAAGTGAAAGAGCAGACCACTCTGTTTCTGACTGACTTTCTCTAACCAACACAGGAAGTAGCATTTTACACCATAGAACTGAAGAGAATCAACAATTCACTAAGACATGAGGTTACCAATCATGGGACTTTGGGGAGTGGGACAGCAAAAATCAAGGAATCTGTATGGCAAAGTAGCTTTCTACAAAGCTCCTCTGGCATGTCTTTTGTTTTGTTTTTGTTCAAAGTCTTGTTCTTGCTTTGGTTCATATCCTGTTTGTTATTAATGCCTTTGTTTTTCATGTGGAGAAGAAAAATGCTTTTAAATGTTATGTGTTTTAAATGGGTGTCACTACCAAACTCACTGTCAATAGCTAGTCTTACTTAATCAGCTATAAAATATCACCAGTAAGGGTTCTTAATTGAGACTGGAAAAATCCAAGATAATTAGCATAATAGGTGGAAGATCTCAGAGACTGAGGTTTTAGAAGTCAGAGAAAATTGGGGACATATGTGTTCTATCTATAAGGTTGTTCTGTATAGGATATGGAAAAACAGAAATGACATGCATTTTGCAATGTACAGTAGCATTCATCATAGAATGAACATAGGCATTTGTTTGTCAGAAGCAATAAAGTAAAAAATGACACTTAACTGGAACTGACTTAAAATGACCTCATTAGTAGCCCAAATAATATATGTGAGGAGCTTGGTTGTCAATAGGAACAAAACGTATTTCCTCTGACTGATATATATTAGTCTCTTTTAAGATTCATGTCAAGTTTTCAGCCAGGTGCACTCATTTAGGGAATGCTGGGAGTTTTTTTAAAGTGGAATGTTGAAGTGCAAATGATATGTGTTTGTAGGGTGCTGTGATAACACCAACAATGGACCACACTATGTCAATGCAGCCAGCAAGCATGATGGGCCCTCTAACCCAACAGATGAACCACCTTTCCTTGGGCACAACAGGAACGGTAAGATCATGAATTATACTATTTACTTTCTATATTGCAAGACATTTATTGCTTACTGAGTTTCTCCCAGTAATTTATTACTCTTAAGTTTTCAATGCTTCACCTTTTTGCAGTTTAATATTGCTGTGGTTTACTTTGTTTTTTCTCCATGTCCAGAGTTGTCTGGACCTGTCCTGACAAACATATCAAAGTGCCTTTCATCATGACCCAAACATGATGTACTACACAAACAATATCCTCATGTCACTGACACGCAAACATGTATCTACAGATATATTTCTAAAACCATCATACAATCAGCATGAGGTATATCCTGATATACAGGATATGTTCTGGAGCAGAGGAGGCTCAGGGGGAGACCTGTTGTTCTCTACAACTACCTGAAAGGAAGTTGTAGCGATATGGGTGTCAGTCTCCCAAGTAACAAGCAATAGGATGAGAGGAAATGGCCTGAAGTTGTGCCAGGGGAGGTTTAGATTGGATATTAGGAAAAATTTCTTCAAGGAAAGAGTTGTCAAGCAATGTAACAGGCTGCCCACGGAAGTAGTGGAGTCACTGTCCCTGGAGGTATTTAAAAGACATGTAGAGGTGGCACATGAACCACCATATATCCCTATATATCCCTATGATATGTTCTGATATACAGAACAGAAATGACAAAGTAGTGTGAGT
>NW_010309889.1:0-1619 GCF_000700745.2 Antrostomus carolinensis | reverse complement strand
AACCACCCCAAAATACCCCCAAATACCCCTAAATACCCCCAAATACCCCCCAAAAACCCCCAAACATGCCCAAAATACCCCAAAATATCTCCCAAATACCCCAAAACACCCCAAAATACCCCAAAATGCACCAAAATACCCCCCAAACACCCCCAAAAAACCCCAAATACCCCAAAATACCCCCAAAACACCCCAAAATACCCCCAAAACACCCCAAAATGTGTCAAGTATGTCAGAGCGTGTTGTGACGTGTCAGATCCCATGTCAGAGCGTGTTGTGACGTGTCATACCACATGTCAGAGCATGTTGGGGTGTGTGTCAGGCATGTCAGAGCGTGTCAGGGCGTGTTGTGACATGTCAGGGTGTGTCAGGGCGTGTTGTGACGTGTCAGATCCCATGTCAGAGCGTGTTGTGACGTGTCAGATCCCATGTCAGAGCGTGTTCCAAGCATGTGCTGGGGCATCATGGTGTGTCAGGCGTGTCTGTGGCGTGTCAGATCACATGTCAGAGCGTGTTGGGGTGCGTGCCAGGTATCTCAGGGCATGTCAGACCATGTCAGAGTGTGTTGTGACGTGTCAGATCACATGTCAGAGCATGTTGGGGTGCGTGTCAGACATCTCAGGGCGTGTCAGAGCGTGTTGTGATGTGTGTCAGGCATGTCAGAGCGTGTCAGGGCATGTGTCAGGTATGTCAGGGCGTGTCAGGGTATGTCAGAGTGTGTCAGAGCATGTTGTGACATGTCAGATCACATATAAGAGCATGTTGGGGTGTGTCAGAGCGTGTTCTGGTGTGTCAGGACATGTTGTGACATGTCAGATCCCATGTCAGAGCATGTTCTGTGCACGTCACAGTGGGTCAGGTGGGTCGTGGTGTGTCAGTCATGTCCATGGCGTGTCCATGTCATGTCAGTGACACATGACACACGTGTCACTGATGTGTAACACGTATGTAACACGCGTGGGTGACGTGTGGGTGGCATGTAACACGTGTGGGTGACATGTCATACATGTGTGACACGCGTGGGTGACATGTCACACGTATGTAACACGTGTCAGTGACATGTCACACATATGTAACACGCGTGGGTGATGTGTCACACGTATGTAACACGCGTGGGTGACGTGTCACACGTATGTAACACGCATGGGTGACATGTCACACGTATGTAACACGCGTGGGTGACATGTGACACGTATGTAACACGCATGGGTGACATGTCACACGTATGTAACACGCGTGGGTGACATGTGACACGTATGTAACACGCATGGGTGACATGTCACACGTATGTAACACGCGTGGGTGACATGTGACACGTATGTAACACGCATGGGTGACATGTCACACGTATGTTGGCAGTGACGTGTCACACGTATGTAACACGCGTGGGTGACATGTCACACGTATGTAACACGTGTCAGGGACATGTCACACGTATGTAACACGCGTGGGTGACATGTCACACGTATGTAACACACGTGGGTGACATGTGACACGTATGTAACACGCATGGGTGACATGTGACACGTATGTAACACGCATGGGTGACGTGTGGGTGACGTAACACGTGTGGGTGACATGTCATACATATGTAACACGTGTCAGTGACATGTCACACG
>NW_010309888.1:0-9961 GCF_000700745.2 Antrostomus carolinensis | reverse complement strand
GACTAGATGATCTCCTGAGATCCCTTTCAACACCTACCATTCTGTGTGATTTTGTGATTTATCCATGAAAACATACATAGAATAAAAATGAGAATACAAATACTCAAAATCTGTAGTGAAATGTTGAGCTTCTATAAATCCCTTTTAGTAAACAGTGGAAGAAAAGTAATATTTTCAGAATCTACTGAGCCTACAACTGCCTGTTGAATGTATTAGGTGTTAAGTGAGCAAGGATGTGAAGAACTCTAAAGGGCTCACTCTGAAAATGATATGATATTTCACATGAAGTTATGAATCAAAACATCTTGGAGCTTAGTTTGTATTTAAAAACAAATGGCTACACAATTTTTGATAATCTAACACATTTAAGTACTAAAATAAATTGTTAAGTAAATAAATTAAATCCTTAACTCTTAAGCATCCCAAATTTTGCAAAATTTAACTATAAAAAAAATAATTGCCCCAGCATTAACTACTTATTTGGAAGATGCTAAAAATATCTACTCATCATCTCCTTTTTCCATTACTTAACATAATTTCATTCTGATATTTATTCACTACCTAATTGGTTTATGACTTTCACCAGAGAACAAGTGTGTTGCATCATTTCTCATCTGGATTCCAGGTGAATGTAGAACTACAGTGATCTGTTAAGTATACAGATCTTCCAAGTGTGAAGAACGTTACTTTAAAGTTACCTGTCTCAACAGAAAGCTAGAGTTCTAACTTTAAATGAGGAGGAAAAAAAAATGAAATAATAAAAAAGTAAAGATTTTTTCCCCTCAATTAGGCAGAAAGAAAGCTTTATATTTTAAACCTAAACTAAACTATTTGAAACAAAATTAGTAACAAGCAGTAAGAACATGCTTTGTGCCTAAAAAGTCAATGCCATAATAAAATGGTAGTTTGCTGTGTCTCATGCTGGTTATTTCTTCTTTCTTTGCTTTAATATTAATAATTTATTCTCATACAGTACAAAGGGCTGTGTTAATATGGCATTACTTACAGGTTAACATTTCATGTATGGATTGTAAAATGATCATATTCTGATGGAGCTGAACCTGATATAAAAATCATATGAGTTTTAAATAACAAGGCTAGTAGAAAAGGAGACAATTATATAGGTCAATTAAAAAAGTCTTCCAAAACAAAATATTATGCTTTCTTTTTGCCAGAAGTTTCTGATTATAAATATTATTATCATAGCTGAGAATTATAAATGTTACTGTGTATTAATATTGACAATTATAAGCTGCAATATTCTAATCACATTTATTATTGTTCTATTTTTAATTATTTTAACTTTATTTTGCTTAATGCTGTAAGACGAAATGGTAAATATTTTTAAAGAATCTGATATTCAGATTAATGGCAACATTTTTATGATATATTACTTATTTCACTATAACTATTTCACTGAGGCAGACACTGTGTAAACATTATGTGAAACAGGCATTATTTGGTCCAAAGACCCTAAAGATTAAATTAAAAAAATAAAATAAAATCTAGGAATTAAGAGTGCTTCACTGTTTGTGTCTCATATCCTTAAGGGCACTGAAGAGATAAACATCTCTGAAAAGTAGCATCTTCAAGATGCCTCAAGTTGCTTCTTGCAAACTGAAGACATCCAGTTTAGTAACTTTTGAAATTTAAATCACCCTGGGCAGTTTTCCTATCTTTTTTTGATAACACACTATTATCTGTTGGTAGTTACAAATTAATACTCTTCTTGAAAAATCTTTTTAGATATTGCTGTAGTTCATTTCTGGATATTTTAAACACTTAGAATTCACCCCTTATATCAGCTATCAAATTTCATCATTAAATATTCAAGGAATAACAGTCCTAGAACTTTACTAAGGTAGAAAAGTGTTATATAGCCACTAATTCCACTACCACTATGTTAGTTCAAGTCAGTCTTCCCAAAGACTCAATTTCTCTATCAGAAAAATGAGTATAATTATATTTACTTACCTTACATAGGGCAATGAGGATTTATTCAAGTTTGTAAAGAGCTTTAGTATCCTCAGGTGGAAGGAATTAGGGAAATGAGCATGCATTCTTTGCCAATCTAGAAGTACAGAGGCATATCTAAATGCTTCTAATGAGTACCACTATTTAGAGATAGGATCTTCCCATAAGTCCTTGCAAGTTGCCATTCTGCAGGAAGTTCAGACCATTCATTTAAATTTTTAAACAAATTACACTATTTCAAGTAATCTACTTTCAGCAAACACCATAAGAAAAAAGGAAGCTTGCCATTAAGGAAAGTAGCATAAACTGCCTCTGCTATGAGGTATTGAAGCACAGACAGACAGTTATTGTGGCATAGCTCTGTACTGAAAATTCCCAGCCAGTTCCGCCTTGTGTTTAGCTGTTTGCTTACCTATTTCCTTGACAATGGTGAGGAGTCCTGATTTTTGCTGCTGTTGATGACTGATATTCTTTCCATGAGTTAAGTGTATAGCTATGTGTTTGTGAGAAACTTTCCATTGCCCTTTGTTTTGTGCAATCACTCTTCATATCAAGAAAGCCAAGCATTATGCCAGTGAAAAAATAGGAAATGGGTGAAAGATTAAGTAGCCTGTGACACACCACTTTGACTCTTCTCCATCGGTATTAATGGTTATGCACAAAGAGTTAGAAGACAAGGCTTCCCTTCCCAAAAGTTCTGATAAACATGTGCCACAATTCCTTAATGTTTTACCAAACAATAGTACGTTGTCAGGGCTCTGTTTTCTAATAAGAATGAGTCAACAGAACAACCTTGAAAGATGAGGCCTTATATTTAGTTATTGAAGGAAGAGTGCTAAAAAATGTGTGAAGGTCATTTTTAAGGGTTAAGGCAGGGCTCAAAAGGCAGATTTCCACCAGAATAAACTCTATGAGAGTTAGGAACTTCTGTTTTAGCAAGTATAATTTAGAAATTCTGTTGGTTTATTCTTTTAATTCTTCATTAAAACCCTCATTTTATTGTGTAGGGACTGTCATATGCTGACAGCTGGTATCTGAACCTGTCTGAAATAATTTCAGAAATATGTTTATCCCAAATAGTCAAGCATAATGATTAGTGAAGGTAAAATTGTTCTCAGAATTTTTCTGATTATGACTTTTCCAGTCTCTCAAATATACTTTAGGGAAGCACAGTTTGTTACCAAGCAAGTCTTTTTGTCTTACTAGTGGAGAAGATTAACCCCTGTGGACAACTGCATTTCTTCAAAGGAGATGCTAAGAGTATAATGTAATTTGTTTCCATTATTTCTTTTTTTGTGCTTTTGATAAACATACACTACACTGTACCCTACTGAGTAATCTTTTTTTAAGCATACTGGTAAAAAAAAAAAATAAAAAAAATCAGTGCTTTTGATTTTGACTACTATTTTTTCAAATTTTTTCTATTTCAAGTAAAATTGTTTGGAGATAATAAATGACATTTATTTTTTACAGAGACAGAAAAATTAATTAACATAATAACAGTGTCATCACATAAGCTTACAAACCAAGAGTCAGAGCCTGGAGCAAAACATTATCAATTACGATCGAGGCCTTGCATATGTATAAACCCAAGGTATTATTTACCATCTTTTGGAGGAATAGCTACAAGTTAAGAATGCTATGATACCTCACAGTTTTCACAGTTTCATTTTGAAATTCTTTAAAATATTGTATTTAGTAGTAACATAATTTTCATCATATAGTAAGGTGGTAATGTTTCAGTCTATCGTCACCAATTCACTAAAGGCAGATAATTTCATTATGGCTGGTCTGCCTTTTATTAATAGCTAGTAATTGAAATTAAATATTTATCTGAGATTTAAGTGGATCTGTAAAAAAAAAAAAATTCTGATGTTAAATGTTTTTAGGTAACAAGTTTTTAGAAATCACAACGTGAAAAAAAAAAGGTCATTCACAACTTTTACTTTACATCTGTACTCTGCTTCTTCTGAACAACTCAATTAGAAATAACACAGTTTAGTGTACCACATGGTGGCAATGTTTCAAAATATCACTATGTAGAGGGAGATCCCCTGCCAGAATTTGCTTGCATTGTGACCTATAATATCTTAAACTTCATCCAGCCATTAAAATAGACAAAGGATAGGGCTTAACACTGTATTATGCAGATACAAGGTATGCAGCTACAGGATTATCCTAGAACAGCAACTCCCATAAGAAAACAGATTTTTTTTTTTTTTTTTTTAATTTCCCAATCAATATCTGTGACTCAAACTGCAAAATGAGTGGTGACTGTCTCCTTAGGAGACCAGTCTAGTGCAAGAGTATAACAATATCAACAACAAAATATAAATAACATTAGTATTTCAAAAGCAGTTTCTATAAGTAAAAAATATTGAATAATTTTTAATAACTGAATATTAATAATTGAATATTAAAAAGCCTGACTTAATTTTGGCCTAAATATATGACCAGTACTCAATACAGGATCATACAATTATTTAGGTTGGAAAAGTCCCTTAAGATTACTGAGTCCAGCTGTTAACCTAACACTACCAAATGTTGACCATCGTGTCTTGTATCATTAGCTCAGTATAGTTTTTACACAGTTCTTAAAAGACCAACAATTTTGTTTATTACAAATTCTGATTTTAATTTGAAAGGAAGGTAGCATCTAGTATAACAGACTCATTTTCCTTCAGATTTCCAAGGAAAAAAGTAATTAACAGATTGACAGAGAATTAACATTTCTTTAGTTTTCACTACAAACTTAACTAATAAATATAAACACTTCCTACTTACCAGGGAGAACAGTCAGAGGATAATTTCCTCATGGTTATATAATAAGTGGAAAGTGGTGAATAATAGTAGTTCAGAAATCAACAACATAATTCGCAACACAAATTATTTGTTGAAAGTTGCTTCACATGACTGCAACAATTGACAATGGGAGGAATGATCAATACTCTTTTCAAAGATTATCCTCATTGAAAATCACTCAGAAGAACTGCTCACTAGTGTTCCTTCAACTTGAAGATTTTTTTCAGAAAAAAAAATAGAAACTAAAGTTCGTGCTATGAAACGCAGAAAATGTCAAGCCAGTACACAGGCTTGTTCCCAGGCAGGCACAAGGAAAACATAATGAGAGAGACCCTTTGTGGAACTAAAGAGAAGGATCATAAGATATCCACAGAAAGAAAGGGGGACTGTGTGCTTGAAGGCCAAGATATATTAAAAACTTTTTTTATATCATGTTAGAAGACAGAAATAAACAGAAAGGAAAGTAAAAGTAGCAGAAAGTGGACGGTATAGATAAAAATACTGTCAGGAGATAATGACAGAGAAGTATGTAAAAGAGAAAAGACAATAAAAAAACAAGTCCACTATGAACTGCAAGCCTCACGCGCATCTCATGCCTGGTCAAGTCTGCAATGGCTCTAAGTATCTATGTTTAGGTAAAGAGCATTTACTGAAAATGACACACATCACAGAATCATTTAGGTTGGAAAAGGCCTTTAAGATCATGGAGTCCAACTGCTCATGTAACACTACAAAGTCCACCATTACACCATGTCCTTAAGCACCACATCTACATATCTTTTGAATACCTCTAGGGATGGTAACTCCACCACTTCCCTGGGCAGCCTGTTCCAATACTTCATAGCTCTTTCAGTGGAGAAATCTTTCTTAATACCCAATCTAAACCTCCCCTTGTGCAACTTGAGGCCATTTCCTCCTGTACTATCACTTTTTCCTTGGGAAAAGAGACCAACACCCACCTCACTACAACCTTCGTTCTGGTAGTTGTAGAGAGCAAGAAGTTCTTCCTTCAGCCTCCTTTTCTCCAGACTAAACAACCCCAGTTCAAACAGTGACTCCTCATAAGACTTGTGCTCTAGACTCTTCTTTGGACTGCTCTGGCACCTCAGTGTCTTTCTTATAGTGAGGGACCCAAAACTGAACACAATATTCAACCTGCAGCCTCACCAGTGCCACATACAGGGGTAAGATAACTTCCCTAGTTCTGCTGGCCACACATTTCTGGTACAGGCCAAGATGCCCTTGGCCTTCTTGACCACCTGGGTCCACTGCTGGTTCGTATTCAGCTGGCTGTCAACCAGCACCTCCAGATCTTTTTCCACCAGACAGATTTCCAGCCACCCTTCCCCAAGCCTGTAGCATTACATGAGGTTGTTGTGACCCAAGTGCAGGACGCAGCTCTTAGCCTTATTGAATCTCATACAGTTGGCCTTGTCCCATTGATCCAGCCTGACCAGATCCCTCTGCAGAGCTTTCTGACCTTCAATCATATAAACATTCCTGCCCAGCTTGTCATCTGCAAACTTAATGAGGGTGTACTTGATCCCCTCATCCAGACAGTTAAAGATATTAAACAGAACTAGCCCCAATACTGAGCCCTGAGGAACACTGCCTGTGACGTGCTGCCAACTGGATTTAATTCCATTCATCACATCTCTTTAAGACCAGCCTCCCAGCCAGTTTGAGAAAAAGAAATTATAACACTTACCATTTTAAATGAGAGCTGTTATATTCCAAAGGCTTAAAATTTAGTTTTAAGACAGTAATGAAGAAACTGAATGTTCCCAGTGAGGTTAAAGGTTAGTATCAGTTTTCAGGAATTGCTGTGATTGCAGCCATCCATTTCCACTAATAGAAATTATTTGAAATACTTTATTTATAAAGTAAAATTGTTCTTTTTTCTTATTTTAATGGTGCTTGACACAAAAAAATTGCTAATAAATACATTTATATGTTGATCATTTCCACCTTAAATATACAGACTATACAGACCTGCATCAACACCCAGCATTTTTTGAAGAGTGATATTTGCAATGCTCAATAACATGCCTGGAATACAATGTTGTCTTGATGATGCTGTATTTGAGAAGACTTCTGATGTTCATGAAAAATACTGTTCATATTACTATGTATCAACACAGCAGGGCTGAAATTGAACTTGGTCAAATGTCACTTGAGATCACCTTTTCTTCAATGTATAATTTTTCAAACAGATAAGATATGAACCGTTCTGCTCTGCTGTAGTTATTAAAAAAATAAAAAAATCTTATCTTGACACATATTACATTATGCTGTCAATATTTACTCACGACTATGGTATTATTGTAGAACTACTGAATACAGTACTCTATATAGCTTGAACTTTGCCCTGGAAAGCTGCTGCTGTATTGCAAAAACAGAACAAAAACCATCCAATAAATAGTTGTGTTTACAATCTCTAATCTTGTGTTACCTATCATTGTGATTAATAATGTTTTAGATTTAAAACTTAGAATCACATTAAATGCTCAAAAACTTTTATAGAAGGTGATAAAAAGTGTAAGTTTAGAAGAAGGCACATGGTTGCTTACAGATTCTAGAAAAATGAGTAAAAATATAGCTTTTGGTCTAGGAATTCAAATTACACATAGGTCATAATCTTTTGACAATAAAAATGTAAGCAAGAAAAAAGAATCTTATACTTGCAAACATCAAACGGGCATGGCATGGCATGGTTCTTATTTTACTTTTGTTTTCCAACAGTGAAAAAGAAACATTTGGGTCATCTATCTGTAACAGCAAGTTTTACCTACTTCCCATTAGCTTTCCCAGAAGATCTACCCAAGGGGAAATCAAACCTAACAAACATGCTACCACAGGTAAATAGCCTTCTGCATGGACTAGAGATTACTTTTGGAAAAGCTGCAAAATGAAGTTATAGTTATTTAGTACTGTTCACACAAATTTTTGTTTCTTACTTCTCTTCTGCCCTTTCTCATCTGTACCTCTCTAAATCTTGTGGTTATGTAAACATCTCAGAAAATAACTAAAATTACAAATGTAGATTTCCCAGACACTCTGTGCCATTAGGGGTATAATAGCCACATCCAAACTCTCATAAATCTAGCCTAAGTAGAATGTCTTACATTACTAAGTTCAATACCTATTACAGTGTCTTTGTTATCCCTGTCTTTGTTATCCCTGACCTATACACTCTAGGGTCTTAACCTTTGCAGGAGAAGATGTTGAGAAAGAGTATATTGTAGAAAAGGTACTGAATTATTGTCAATCTCTCTCTTTTTTTCTTTTTTTTTTCTAACCTACATCATTATTGCAGATAGGGAAGGTTCCAGATTATGCTTTTAGTTCATCTCCTTTCTAGTGCAAGCACACATTCAAGATGCAAGTAAGAACATTTGATGCTTTGTGTGGAGGTGGAATTCTCTGAAAAACACTTTTAAGAGCAGTGTCTGAGACTTCTTAGAATTTCTTTAAGAATTACCCTTAGCAAGTCCAAGTCAAGTCAGCACCAACTTTCTACCCTACTGTGTTATTTTAATAATCTGCAACTCCAATAAAACTGATCTTGCATTTTGTCCTCATTTTTGCTGGGATACAGTTAATTTTCTTCTTAGTAGCTAGAAAGCACTGTGTTTTGGTTTTGGTATGGGATTTGCTATGAGAAGAATGTTGATAAGGTACAAGGACATGGTGTTTGGGTAGTTTGCAAGTATAGAGGACTGGAGGGGGAAAGTGTAGTAGTTAGCAAAACCCAGAATTGCCAGCTGGATATGCCAATAAGATATTCCATATCATATTACGTCATGTTCAGTATATTAACCAGGGTTGACCAGAAAGTGCGGGGGTTCTCTTGGGAATCGCTCGGGCTCGCTTTTCAGGGATTCTGATTTTGGTTTCAGGGTTCCTTTTCGCTCCTCCGGGATTGTTATCAGTGGATGATGAAAATTGTACTGTGCCTCACTCATATATATATATATTTGCTATATATGTTGTTGTCCTGGGTTTGGCTAGGATAGAGTTAATTGTTCTCAGGGAACTGAGAGGGGGGTGGTTGGGAAGACCCAGGGAACTATAGGCCAGTCTCTCTCACCTCAGTGCCAGGCAAGGTCATGGAGCAGATACTACTTAAAACTGTGCTAAGACACATGGAGAATGAGAAGGTGATTGTTGACAACCAACACGGCTTCACCAAGGGCAAATCATGCCTGACCAATCTAGTGGCCTTTTATGATGGGGTCACAACTTTGGTGGATAAGGGTAAAGCAAATGATGTCATCTAACTGGACTTGTGCAAGGTGTTTGACACTGTCCCACATGATATCTTTGTCTCTAAATTAGAAGCATGTGGGTTTGATGGATGGACCACTCAATGATTAGGAACTGGCTGGATGGTCGCACTCAAGGAGTTGTGATCAACAGCTCAATGTCCCAGTGGAAACAAGTGACGAGTGCTGTCCCTCAAGGGTCATTAATGGGGCCGGTGCTCTTCAACATCTTTGTTGGAGGCATGGACAGTGGGATTAAGAGCACCTTCATCAAGTTTGCTGATGATACCAAGTTATGTGGTGGGGTTGACACGCTGGAGGGACAGGATGCCATCCAGAGGGACTTTGACAAGCTTGAGAGGTGGGCCTGTGCTAACCTCATGAAGTTCAACAAGGCCAAATGCAAGGTCCTGCACCTGGGTTGGGGCAATCCTAAGCACAAATACAGCCTGGGGGATGAGTGGCTTGAGACCAGCTTCAAAGAGAAGGACTTGGGAGTGGTGGTGTATGAGAAGCTCAACGTGAGCTGGCAATGTGTGCTTGCAGCCCAGAGCAGACAATGTGCACTTGCAGCCCAGAGGCCAATAACCGTATCCTGGGCTGCATCAAGAGAAGTGTGGCCAGCAGGTCGAGGGAGGTGATTGTCCCCCTGTACTCTGCTCTTGTAAGGCCCCACCTGGAGTACTGTGTCTAGTTCCAACACCATAAAGACATGGACCTGTTAGAACAAGTCCAGATGAAGGCCACCAGGATGATCCGAGGGCTGGAGCACCTCTCCTACGAGGACAGGTTGAGAGAGTTGGGGCTGTTCAGCCTGGAAAAGAGAAGGCTCCGGGCTGATCTTATAGTGGCCTTCCAATACCTGAAAGGGCATACAGATAAGTTGGGGATGGACTTTTTATAAGGGCAGTTACTGATAG
>NW_010309887.1:14847-15085 GCF_000700745.2 Antrostomus carolinensis | reverse complement strand
CTACCTGGACTTTAGCAAGGCCTTTGACATTCTCTCCCATAGTAGTGAATAGTCTCCCATAGTCTTCCCTAGAGAAGCTGGCAGCTCAAGGCTCAGACAGGTGTAATATTCACTGAGTAAAAAACTGGCTGCCTGGCCAAACCCAGAGAGTTGTGGTGAACGGAGCTAAATCCACTTGGCAGCCGGTCACAAGTGGTGTTCCCCAGGGCTCAGTTTTGGGGCCAGCTCTGTTTAAAAT
>NW_010309887.1:0-14617 GCF_000700745.2 Antrostomus carolinensis | reverse complement strand
AAAGCTGCCTGGCAGAAAAGGACCTGGGGGTGTTGGTCAACCGCCAGCTGAACATGAGCCAGCAGTGTGCTCAGGCAGCCAAGAAGGCCAACAGAATCCTGGCCTGTATCAGAAATAGTGTGGCCAGCAGGAGTAGGGAAGTGATTGTGCCCCTGTACTCAGCACTGGTGAGGCTGTACCTCGAGTGCTGTGTTCAGTTTTGGGCCCCTCACTACAAGAAGGACATTGAGTTGCTGGGGTGTGTGCAAAGAAGGGCGACAAAGCTGGTGAAGGGTCTACAGCACAGATCTTATCAGGCGTGGCTGGGGGAACCGGGGTTGTTTAGTCTGGAGAAGAGGAGGCTCAAGGGAGACCTTATTGCTCTCTACAACTACCTGAAAGGAGGTTGTAGTGAGGTGGGTGTTGGTCTCTTCTCCCAGATAACAAGCAATAGGACGAGAGGGAATGGCCTTAAGTTGTGCCACATGGGATTTAGATTGGATATTAGGAAAAAATTCTTCACTTAAAGGGTTGTCAAGTACTATAACAGGCTGCCCAGGGAAGTAGTGGAGTCACCATTCGTGGAGGTGTTTAAAGGACATGTAGATGTGGTACTTGGGGACACACTTTAGTGGTGAACTTGGCAGTGCTAGGTTTACAGTTGGACTAGATGATCGTAATGGTCATTTCCAACCAAACTTTTCTATGATTCTATGAAAATAGTGTTTGCATGTGATTACAGACAGAAGAGGTTTTCTTTTTATTATCAGGTAATTTGGTAGAAGAAACCATAGACAAATTATGACTAAGAAAACTTCAGCATTCAACATTCTGTTCATATTTGGGTTAATTATGCATTTGTATGCATAAGCATTTTAATTTCAGAGTTACTGGGTAGTCAAATACCTCATGAAGCAGGTATCAAAGCTGTGTAAAGCATTGAAACATCTGTGTGTTTATCTTGGGTAGTATGAATCAAGCTCTAGCCTTTGTAATGCTTATTTATTCATAGAAAACAGAAACTGAGAGAGTTATAACTGTTAAAAGTAATTATGAATTATAATCTTACAATAAAAGCCTGAGTCATGCAGATCTATTTCACATGCTTAGCTTTAATCCCCTGATGTCAATGAGACCACTCAAACAATTAATGTGAAGCATGAACAGGGCAATAAATCAATTTGTTTATATACCAAAACCCCAAGGTATTTCACCAAACCAAATCAAATATAAAGCAAGTCTAAGACTGCCAATACTGTAGTTTATGTGTCTTATAAATTTTTTTTTCCACATTTAGGAATGTAAATCATGGACTGTTTATCCAAAATCACAAAATGTATAGTTGTTTCTGTTGAGATTGCATAGCTTCTTTAGTATGCTGCTTTGTCTTTATCATACCTGAATAATCCTTAGGTATCTCTAAATTCTAAACATGCCACAGACCTGGTCCAAACAACTCAACAAATGTTTTAACAAATAAAGGAATTTGTTCTATGGTGTCACATTAAGCTGCAACATCAGATTCCTCGTTCTTTGTTTCCTGCACAGGTTTTCTCATTACAGCTGAATGAAGGATTTTAGGACCACAATTTATTTGAAAGCGATTCCTCATTTGAAATAAAAAAAAAAAAAAAAAAAAAGGATATTCCTTTACTTGGTATTTGTTCATTTGGTTGGTTTCCTGTATTTTTCCTGTTTTTCCTGTATTTTCTGCCGTCACCACTGAGCATTGTATCCTTGCTCGATTTGCATGAGATACTTGTATTTTGTAATATTCCTTTCAAACACCAAACTTGATGAGCTGCTATAAAGTGTTCATGTAGCAGGATGAGTTCATGCTGAGAATACGTCATGGTGATGGGGGAAGAGGAACAAAATATAAGTAGTTAATTTTACATTAAAGTAGAGTTTCAGTAGTGAAACTGAATTATTTTAGTAAAGAAAAACTTATGAAAATATAACGGTTAGAAATTAGAGTAAGAAGAGACATAGAATGAATATATTATACCAGAGTTGAATAACTGGAATTATTTACATGCGAGTGAGGTTAATTTTATAACACTTGGAATCCAGAAACAAGGATAATAAAGACGCATGCAGTTTCACCCCTATTTTATCAAAATGTCTGGTTAAAAGACTGAATTTTCAAATAACATTGCACTGACAACATAGAACTTTGGGGTAGGATTGCTCTAGACATACCTGGAGCCCCATTTGGAGTTTCAGGTGGATACCTCTCTTACTTTCCAGTAGGAAGATTTAGTATAAAACAGCAGTGAAAATACAATTTGAATTACAATTACCTCTCTATACCATCTATTTTAGCAATAGAAGAGAAACAAGAAGTGGCAAATATTAACACTACAAGTTGTTTTGGAAGTGACACACATGCATGCTAAGAATAATTAAATCAGCAGCACTCACTTCTTTATAATGAGCAGAACCACATCTTAGACTTTGAAAATTTAAAAAAAAAAAAATAGAGATGAGGTGAAGTAGGACCTCTCATTAGGAGGTCATTTTGTTTTCATGTCATTTATGTGAAATGACGACTGCATGCTAAAGATCATACCATGATTCATTACCAGTTCAAATGGATTTTTTATATTCTAGCTCTACACAAACCTTATTCCATCCTGATGAAATTTAGCATTTTGATTATCTGACTTTCATATGTACAGACATTCAGTTCATGCATGTAGTTGTTCTGATTGCATAATGGCACAGGAAAATGCTGAAAACTCCCTTGTTCTCTCAAGCTCGCAAGAAAAAAAAAATCAGGAGGCTTATTTAGTAGAAGTTCATTGTCTCAGGCATATCTACAATGCTGCTTTTCATATCAACCATAGCTAATTCTTTTTTTACATCAAGGCCACTAAGTTTCCTAAATTGCTCGTGAGTCCTGAACCTACTTAAATCAGATAGTTTAAAAATGTGCTCTTACTATGCATTTTCTTCTGAAAGCATATTCTAAACAAACTCATAAACTGCAGAGAGCGAGCCTTTCAGAACTTCTCAGCTCACAGCTCTTCCATTAGTGTTACTGTCAAATATATAAAACGAAAACCACAAAAATCCTTCCTGTTGCTCTATCAGGTGTCAGTTATTGTCCTGCAAGTTAATCTCTCTAAGTAAGAGGGAAGCTTAATAAAACTATAGCTAGAATCTTTTGACATGAATCCTGCTCTTATCTGTGTATTATAATGTAACCACATTATGGTCTTTCAATATCCTTTATCTAATATGAAAAGTGATGTCTTAAAAATATTTTTGTTTTTTAATGGTAGTATACATGATTTTGTTCAATTTTTAGAGAATGCAACTTATCTTTAAATATGTTGAAATGGAGGAGTTCCTGAGTCCAGGTCTTTTATTAAAATTTACAATTTTATTTAAAATCTTCAGTTTGAAAAGTATTTAGATTGTCATTGTCAAATAAGTACGGCCAAATCTGCTTAAAGGTCTCTCTTTGGTGTTGACAGCATATCGCTCAGCTTTTGGTGATCATGGGAGTGATAAAGGGTTGGTCAACAGCCTGACTGGCTGAGGGTGCAGAGTCATCAACTCTTGACTGATGCTCACTTATCCGCATTGTCCCTTTCCCTTTTGCTGTCAGGATGCTTCTCCTCCTCTCTCTTGAGACCACTCCCCTTTCCTCTGTCTTTTTGTGTTAATAGAGCAACTATGATATTTTGCTAGCTTTTTCTATGGAAATAATCTTTTTAAATCCTTGGGGATATATACAGGCATAATAAGTGATAAAATAGATAACATTATAAGTCATTTTTATTCACTTACAGTATCTTTTTGCACTAAGCCCCTTTTGTGTTAGTCACAAGTAGGGAAATGTAGGCAACACTTCTGGAATCAATTACCTTTACAATTTGTCTTGAGTCTCATCAGGGAAGGGTAACGGATTATATGGAAGGATGATGCAAGAAAAGCATGGAAGTTATTGTTTTCCTGTAAAATTAAGAGTTTAGTCGTTGGTCTTTGCTTCATTCTGCCACATTCTTGGATACACTGTAGAGAACTCAATTATATTAATCAAAAAGTCAAGCACAGGTTTCAGTTCACTGTTATATTTAGTATTGGTTTTATATTTCTCCAGTCTTTCATCATTGTACTCTGGGATATATGAACGAAATAAAAATGTACATTTTCAAATTAAAGTTTCTTAGAATAGTAAATAATAATAAGAAAGCTATCTCTACAACAGAAAACCAACTTTTGATAATTGCAATAACTAGTGTCTGCCACTGCCTGAACTAAGAACCAAGTACCAATTGTCTGATATTATCCAACTTCGCCAACTTAAACTTGGAAGGTAAAACTCTACTGTCTACTCCTTCTAGTGCAAGTCTTTATAGTTACTACCATTTTCCTAAGCTACTGACAACATACATTTTTATGCTTTTCAGTTAGAAACAAAATACTTTTAAGAACAAAGAGTTTCTATGATCTGATTTCTCTAACCCACAAAATGTTCAAGAAAAATTTACAAAACACTAAGTTGTTACATTTTTTTCTACAAAGCTACTCTTGTTCTTCAAAAGATAAAAAAGGTTATATCAAAAAAGTTGTATCAAGATTTTTAAATAGTTATGAAAAGGATAGTGGGAGCAAGCCCCTAATGAAGATATTAAAAAGCATATGACCATTCCTGATAAAGTTTACTCACGGCAAGGCAATTATGCAAAATATATTGTGTTTTTTTCTTCTAGCTGTAATATGTTTATGATATTAGAATTTTTAAAAATTAAAATACATTGCAAGTACACCAAAAAATATTAAGGAAAATGACATGTATGGTAAGAACCAGTTAAATGAAAGGTATCTTATGCTCAAAGACCAAAAAGGGGTTACATGGAATACACCTTTACTAATAAGCAGTTTTTAGTCTCAAGCAGTCTGAGAGAAATCCAAACTTTTCCAAATAACCCAGTACTATTATACCTCTACCTTCAAACATCTAATTCCTCAAAGATACATGGTGTTTGCTGAAAAACAATATGCTTGAGTTTCTGAACATGTAGATTCTTTTCTAAGTTATTGTCTTTGAAATTTGACCCCCAACTTTGTTGCAGACACCCAGTTGCACTTATAAAGGACTCCATCCAGATTTGAATAGAGGTTAGAAAATTACCCAATATTTTTTAAATTACAGAACATGAAATGCAATAAGTGTGCAAATAAAATATACTTCATATGCATAGTACCAATTTCAATGATTGACTTATTACACAAGCTTCATTTGTTTTATGTTGCCTGTCAGCCTGCAGCAAGTTCACAGAAGTCAATGTAGAAATATCACAGTTTAGTCAAGCAAAACAATTATCCTTTGTTTTTTCAAGCTGATGAAGTTACAATAATAACCTTTGGGGGAATTGATAATGAGCTTTGTAAAGAATTTATTTGTTGTTCTGGTGTTCTTTAGAAAGGGCTTTGCTTCTTTTCCACTATAGCCTGGACATTGAAACATAAATTAACACTCTCCCTCTGCTCAGAAAGAAGAGGCACTGAAAATGAAGAGAAAAAACAAGAAAGAAGGAAGGGAAAAAAATGGAAAATGGAATGACCTCAGCCATTTTGCCTTATGGCTTGGAAAGCCACAGGAATCTGCACAGCTCTTAACTGTCAGTCCTTACAGGAGCTGGAACTAATGTGTATCACTCTAGTTATTACTTTTCTGCCTTTCCATCCCAGGAGTGAGAGGGTAAGAACTAGGATTTCAGGGAGCATATTATACGTATTCTTCTGCCTGAGATGAAGGAAAGGAGAGAGAAGGAGAAGAGGGGGTGGGGCGGGGATGGGAGGGAATCACCAGATTAAGTATTCCAGGCTTGTGCATGACCATGGGAGGCGGAACCAGTGAGACACTTCATGTAGATCCCTCTACTGTCTGCGGGCTGGGGCAGACATAAAACTAAAGATAGCACTGACCTTGTTTCTGTTGTCCCACCTATCAGTGAGTAGTTGGGTCAGCAGCTGCAGTTATGCATAATATCCTGCAGGTTCAGCTCCTGGGCTAGGATGAGAGCATTAACAAGCATAATGACAGCACCATCAGCTGCTGCCCTCCTTACCAGGACAGCATGAATCTGCTCCAAGGCTTCACCTTCTGACAGCCCCCAAAATACACACAGCTTGGAGAGGGCTGCCGTATGCCAGAATAAATCTTGGTTTAATCTAGAACAGAACCAGAAAAATTGAAGTTGCATGGCTCAGTGCATGAGCTGCATTAAAACAGTAACATTTATAGGTATGTGTTGTAAAATAAGTCATTATCAAATCCTCTTCCCATTAAAAAAATAAAAACCAAACCACAAACAATCAAAACCACCACCACCACCAAAAAACCACAAACACAATAAAACCAAACAAAACACAAAACCAGAGAAAATAAGAAATGAGTCAAGGATTATTTTTTTACAGTTTTCAAATATAAAAGTGACACCTTTGACTCATGTAACTGTTTCCAGTGCCAAGACAGATGTACCAAATATTAATAAAATTAAATAAATTTTCTTCTGTTTCAAATATTTCCTGGTTTTGTTGTATTATAACTTCTCATAGTAACTCTAACCTTCCACTCATTTTTGTGCTTTTACAAGAACAGAACAAAATAAATGCCAGATAAGAATGTGTTATGGAATAATTATCATTATGGTGTAAGCGGTTACTTATGTGAAAAGGAGAAAATATCTTAGATGGAGTCTGCTGGGAACTACTCGTGCTTATATCTGCAAACAGTAAAAAATGTACATCTAATATCAGGTAATTACCTTTGAGTGGATGACTGAACTAATCCTACTGTCTCTGAGTTTCCAATTAAAAATATAGGCTTACCATGTCCTCAAGATATTATTTTAGAAAATATGGCTCATTGGAGGGTCAATAAAATATGACCTATTAAGGATGCTGAAATAGTTGGTTTCCTATACCGTAGAGAAGAAAAGACTGAAAGGATGTTTGTTAACAACCCTCAAATACGTAAAAAGTTTCTGCAGAGGAAAGTAGTAAACTGCATCCCTGTGGTTTTTTTGGGATAGCACAAAAAGTAATTAGAAAAATCGCAGCAGGGGAGATTTAGCTTTGATATTGGAAATAACAGTTTAATGACATTCAGATACCGAAATATACCACATAAGGAAGCAGCAGAATCTTAATCACTGAACATTTTTAAGAACAGATCTCTCATATGTCAGGAAATGTTTGTTTATATTTGAGCATTAATCAGCAATCAACTGTACAGTTGATAATCTTTTGAGCCAGAGATCACCTAAGTGTTTTTTAAAGACACCTTCCAGCCCCATTTTCTGTTATCCAAGATTAATTATAAATCTAAAGCTATCTATAGTGTTAGAAATATACTATAGAAGTCTGTAGATTCCTCTAGCTTTCTACATTTTCCACTTGTAATCTCCTTAAAAATCAACTCCAGTTTGGACCAGTATCAAGAACTACAGTGGGATCCAACAATATTCCTATCTTAATCTGTGGAAGTCTAAATACTTAGTGATTCTCCTAGTGCTGTCCATTGTGGGATTCAGGCTATGTTTAGACAGTGAATTTAGACCTGTGTCCCACCGTCTTGACTATGTCAGAGGTAGTCAGTGACTGGATGCTTGGTTGGAGCTTTCTGCCCCACACACAGAGATGCATAATTAGCGAGATTATATTTGATCAGATCTTGTTAATTAAAATGCAAGCAGAGGCTGTATTTGAACCTGGAAAAGCTCCAATTCCTGCATTTTTGTTCTGTCATGAAAAACAGGGCTAAGTAAATACACTAAAAATGTTCCTTTTTTTTTTTTTTTAAACTGGACCCAGATTACTTTTATCTTTAAAATGGCAAGGTCATTGCATTTACAGACAAATAGTAAAAATTAATATAATACACTGCAAATAGATTTGATTCAGTAGAATTCTGTATCATTTTTCTTCTTTACTGCATTTTCCCTGTCCTGTTTTTTTCCTAGCTGTTGTCTGTTTAGACTGTTTTCCAGGGAGAATACATTCTAAGATATTAAACCACATTTTTATATTCATATACATATATGTAACAACAATTTGTCTTTTCATATGGCAATGATATAATTCTGAATTTCCTGAGGACACTGGATCAAAACTTTTTTGTTTTAATGAGATGCAGTGAATGTATCATTTTAATGTTTTGTCCATTTGATATCAAGTTTCTTCTGCAACAACACTCCAACTTTTAATGAAAACTGTACAAGAAGTCAGTACCCTTATTAACCCAATTTTCTTTATTTTGTATATATGACTTGCTTATCAACATTTGCAAAGTCTAAACTGATCAAATAGTGTTAAATTCTGAACTATATGTTCCATTACATAGCTGTTAGTTTACAGTATCTGGTTAACACAAGAATTTTTTTTTCTTTTCTCAAGATATACTACAGTTCAGTGGCCTTATATAATTTCGCAATTTGAAGCAGAAACCTGAGTCAGGTATTTTCTTTGTTTGATATGCTTAGAGATCTCATCCTCACACAACAGCAGATATAGCTCCATGAGTAGCTTTGACACTGATAACTCTCCAAGTAAAGGTAAGGGAAGCACTGTTATCCTGCTTTACAAAGCAGCTGCTGAATTGTTTGTCTCTCCTAGTTCTTTTAGAAATCTAAATCAGTCAAAGGATAACTGTTGAATTCTCCTCCTCAGTTCTTGAAACAATGCTGTCTTCTTTCCCTCAGTTTTTGGATTTAACCCTTGAGGTGTTTCTCTACCTCAGTCACAATCCTCAAAGATTTGCATGGATGTCTACTCTATTTTGGGCAGCACCTCTGTAGTTCAAAGGAACTCAGATTTGCGCAGCAGATAGCAGAAGGTCTGAGTGACACATTAAAGGCTTCTTAATGAATTATCCAATTGAACATTTTCTATTTTATGTCATATGCAGTCATATGCATTTGTGTGACTGTAATATGGAGGACTAAGGACTTTTAAACATCATTTATATTTTTATCATAGGACTGCAGCAAAAAAATTATCAGGGAAAGTAAAAAAGTAGTGGAGCAGAAGAGTGGTAGAGGAAGACTGAGAATAAATTACTTTTATTGAGTCTAAATTCTCTATTTAATAGGTCTTCTAATAAACAGCTGAACACATGATCCATCTTGCACCTAAATACTTTACTCTCTCAATAAGAGAGATGTACTTTCACAGTAAATTTAAAACAAGCTTACATAAGCACAGTATTTTGCAAAAGTATATCTCTTCTGTGGTCTCAAATGCTAACACACAAATTAGTGAACCCAGGACAGTCAAGAGCACCTGTGAAAGAGCAAACACGCTTTTGTTCCAGACGTAGCTTAGAGTATCATGATTGTTATGGTACATTTTGGCTGCATCTTCATTTCTGACTTTCCCATTGCAAAGTATTTCATCTTCTGAAGAATTAGGACATTTAGATAGATCTATTTTCTCTGCCTGATAAAAATTTACCCAGGAAACCTCAATCCACCTGCTTTATTTTGTGTTGTTAAAGGCTTTTCGTTTAATAGTGATTTCTGTTACCAGACTGTCTGAAATAACCACAGAACAGCAAATGTTTCTACACAGAAGATGGAGGAATTGGTCACAAAGCAGCCAGATATTTTTTCCCCATATTGTTATCTCTGTTGTATATACACACAGACACCTATTTACCTAATTTAGCTTTATTTCTTATTACTTTAGATGCATTTCATTGTCTATGACCTCTTGAACCATTTTATCCTGAGAGGGGATCTGTTTCGATTAATATGTGAGACTGGTTCAGTATGATCTTATATTATGCTAATCATTCAGCAGGCTCTTGTCAGACTAATGATGTTATAACTCAGTGTTATAACAGACGCTGACATCAATGTTCTTGGTTGACTTGGTCTTTCTTTATGTAATGATATCAAATTATTGAAGATAGTAACTACATAATCTAGCTATATGGACAAAGATCTAAAAGAAACACTGTGCAAGCCTCTGTGTCTTCTGATATACGTAGTTTAACATTTTTTTTATCTCTGATTCCACACAGCAATTATTGCAGAAACATAGGTTTCATTTTTTAAATCACAAATTGGTTTTATTGACAAAATATTCTTCAAGGCTGAACAGGAAAAAATTGAGGAAAAACTCAATAGAGAAACCATGTTTTCATTTTAATTTTTTATAGTAATCATGAAAAGAAGTAATTTCCCATATGTACTTCACAAGCAAATCCTACACTGTTTCACAGATGAAATATTTTCCCTTTTTTTCCCCCTTTTGTTCTTCAAGGGAAAAAAATCAAAAACTAAAATCATCTTCCCATACCTCTTCCTTATATGCTATTATAGACATACTTGAAAACAAACAAACTGTAACAAATTAGCGAAGAAACAATGGTCTATGTCCATTCTATTTTTTTCCTTCTCTCTTCTCTTCTTCACAACTTTGTCTGAATATGAAATACAAATTAAAATCTATTTGTGTTTAGTAAACTACTGCTCAGGAACTTTCTGAAATCTATTCCCCAAAGATTTCCTCACATCAAACATCAGTGTAAATTGCTTTTTCTAACAAAGGTGGATAAGTCAGTCTGCAGACTACAATATCCTTACTGAGAGCATATATACAGTAATACTGCAGGAAATGTTTGAATTGTGGGTTTTCGTATTTCAGCAGAATTTAGAAGTAACAGAAACTTCAGTATTTCTGTTAGCTTTGACCTCAAGTTATTTCTGGCCAAAGAGAACTGGATGCGTTTGAGCAAACTTTACATGCAAGCACAATGATTTATTGTATTTTTTTTTCTTTTTTTAAGATTCAAACATCAATAATATGATATTACAGGTTTCAAACTGGTCCAGTCTTGTATGAGTTGTCAAGGCAAAGACTGACAGTATACAGCTCTTCTCTGTTAGTGAAAAGTTATCATTGAAAACATCAGGATGTTTCTACATTAGCAACTACTGTGGTGTGACAGAAGCAGGCTACTAGAGCAGACGACTTGGTGCTGAGGGTCTGACATCCACACCACACGTTTCATTACCCCTCGTGTGTAGCAATTATGCTGGAGTAGCTCTGGACCATTCTCAAGGACAGACTTCCTGTATCAGCTAGAGGCCACCTTGATGCAGCTCCTTTGGTGAAGTTTCATCTAAAAGGAATCTATGCTTTAAGAGCACCCTGTGATGCAAATGAAGTGGGGTAATTGGAAAGCATTGGGAGATTTATTTCCAAAGGTCTTTGCTGATCTGAATTAAATTGCTAATGCAGATTCACTCTCCACACAGCTGGCACATTTTTCTATATTTTCTTACCTTTACTTCTTCATTTGAAATTCTAGAAGGGTAGGAAGGCACTGCAAACATTTTCTTTTTAGTGGATCTTGGTTTCAATGTCTATTTAATTTATTTTTCTATTAAGAATTTAAGCACTTAAGTCCTAAACAGATAGATTAAATAATATAAATGCAAACAGATTACTTTGAAAAGATTACCAGGTTGTACACACAGTAGGTTGCAACAGTATTTTCACAGGGTTACTTAGCAGGTGATTTCACTGTGAGTATTGGCCACTGAAGTAATCTCTTCAGAGACCAGTCATCCAATAGCAGAACCTCTGAGATCCATAAGAGCACATCATATCAATCATCAGTGACCTACGAAGGTTATAAATATACTGTAACTGTCTCTTTTGTCTAAAATCTGCTTACTGAAGGGTATACCAGAGTCATAGACTGCAGCAAAGAAGTCCATAAATATGAATTTCCATGATGGATGGTGACTATCTGGAAGAAGCTGTTATCCTTTATTAGAACAGCAATCTGCATTTTTAAAATCCACAGCATTGGCCAGGCTAAGTTTTCTTGAACACCAGGATGAGAATGTATTTCCAAACATTTTAACTTGTCCATTTTTTATTCATGCAATATTACTAATTCTATTCCTTTGAAATTTCATATTGGATTTTATGGAAATGTACTGTAGGGCATTTGTATTTAATTACCAAATCATAATTTTGGAGTTGTGATTATGTTTGTTTGCTCACTTTTAATGGACAAACAAATAACCAGGACACCCCTTTAATTGCTGTATTAGTTATGGATGACTGCTTGGAACTTAATCCAGACTTCCAAGGTATGCTAGCAGTTTCAACTTTCTGTGGAAAAAGTATTGCTGGTGATTGGCCATGGAGACCACTGTCGGACTCCCCTTGACTAAGGAACTGCTATTAAGATCTTTAAAACTGTATATCAACCTGAAGATGAGTCAAGGGAAGAAAGTTTCTATAGAAAAGGTGGAAAAGCATGAATGAAACAATAGGAGTTCCTTCTTTTTACAGCTCTAGATCTTGTCAGAATGAAAGAGGAAAATATGATTCCTAGAAATCACACTTCCTCTCAGTCTTTCTCCCTCCAGCCTTAACTATTTACACAGATTAACGTTGGCAAATAATCTCTGCATTGAACTCCACTGGAATCAAGAAAGACCAAGGCAGAATAATAAACTACAAGCAAACCACTGTTTAGACTTAGATTTATACAGATTAATTTCCATATGCTCTAAAATGTATATAACTATGATTTATTTCTTTATACAGGGATACAGTAGGTAGTTAACATATCAGCAAAAATTATAACCTTCAGCAGCATCAGCACTTTGTTGATGAAATGAAGTAGCCTTCTGCCTTGCTAATTCCAGCCGTATAATAAATGTCATTTTAACTAATCTTCTGTGATACTGTTATTTATGCTGCTTACCCAGTGTACTCACTCTTTGGGCCCCAGTCAGATGGCAAAAGCCATGTGCTACTTAAAGTTGGTATTTGGTCTCTGCTTCTACAGAAAGATGGTAAGAGCTACTACCTGTCAACTTCCAGAAGCCAGGACTCACTTCATTAGGCCACCAGGGACTCTGACAAGTCAGGAAACTTTAATACAGTGGATCTTTACATCGGTGTAGCTGTGATTTCCCCTCTGCTTTTCAGTCTTAGACATAACTTTTCCTGTATTGTAAGTCTTACAGGCAAACAATACTGACCCTGAAAAATTCTAAGGGGCTTGTCCGATCATGCTTAAATCTCTAGTGAACGATTCTCTGCAGCTCAGGAAATGAACAATCTAAATTTTTCAAGAGTGAGAGTGAAAGGCTGTGCCAAAGGAAAGCAATTTCAAAAGAATCAGTATGACACCCTGGACAAAAAAAAGGTATGGCAAGTATGGATCCTTTCTCCCCCCAGATAGCATTATATTCTTATTATTAGCATTTCTTATTTTGTTCCACTGAACCAAAGAGGTTTCAGTTCTGTTTGGACAGGAATGGAAATTGATGCAGCAATGGATTTTCATTAAATTGAACTTACAGTAGCTGATGGTGACCACCAACAAGGCATAAAGGGAGAATTAACTGAAGCCTTACTGTCATCACATAGCTTGAGCAAAGTATTCACTGGAGCTCACTCAGGAGAAAACAAATAATGCATTGGAATGATTTCATCCTAACCTGTCAAGCAGAAATAAATGCAGACATTGAATCTCAGGGAACCTTAGAGAAAATACAGACAGGAGTATGTTCTACCATAGTATAACTTTCAGAAAAAAAATATTGCCACAGAAGAAATATATTTTAGAAAGCAATGTCCATTATAGTTTCTCTGTTCTTTAATACAAGACAAATATTTGTATCTATAACAATTTAGAACAATCATAAAAGATCTAAATGGTGGTAGCTGCTTCTTATCCAACTGTTAGAACTGCTGAAAGTTATGCCAGTTTGCAAGACAGATAAATCAGAGACTTTCTCATTTAATTTTATGGCTCTTGGGCTATCCTCTTCTTTCTTAATGAGACTCTATTTTTCTCATCTCCCTACTGATCAGATAGTTTCACTTGTCAGTGTGGACGGAACAAGTTATAATGGGAAGTTGAGTGAACTACAGGCTAAAACTATAAAACAGAAAGTATAAGCAGGCATAGAAATAAGCATAACAGAAATAGTTGCTGAAAAAGATATTACTATTTTTCTAGTAACAGAAAGAGATACAAGAGTCAACCAGGTCCATTGTGTGATGTACAACCACCAGGCAGTAGAGTTACAGAGAAAAGAGTTGGGCAGAGAGAAACCTAATGAAATTTAATAAGGGCAAGTGTAAAGTACTGCATCTGGGGAAGAACAACCCCATGTATCGGTACAGGCTGGGGGCTGACCTGTTAGAGAGCAATGAACAATGTGCTCTCATGGCCAAGAAGGACAATGCATCCTGGGATACATTAACAAGAGTGTGGCCAGCAGACCAAGGGAGGTTCTGCTCGCCTTCTACTCTGCCCTGCTGAGGCCTCACCTGGAGTACTGTGACCAGTTCTGGGCTCCCTCATTCAAGAACAACAAGGAATTACTAGAGAGTCCAGCAGAGGGCCATTAAGATGTTTAGGGGACTGAAGTATCTGTCATATGAGGAAAGGCTGAGAGCTGGGTCTGTTTAGCTGACAGCTTAGAAGGCTGAGGGGGATCTCATCAATGCTCCTACATACGTAAAGGGCAGGTGTTGGGAGGATGGGCCCAGACTTCTCAGTGGTGTCCAGTGGCAAGACAAGGGATAATGGTTACAAATTGGAAAGCAGGAGTGTATTGGGTTTGCGTGGCAAGGT